>NW_020954590.1:97377490-97482765 GCF_900497805.2 Vombatus ursinus
TAGATAGATAGATAGATAGATAGATAGATAGATAGATAGATAGATAGTAGATATACATATTGGCATTTACCATGTCAGAAATTAAAATATCAGTAGTATTATGAGAATAGTTTTTACCTCAAGGATCCAGTGAAATGGTTTGGTCCCCTATCCATACTTGAACCATTGACCTATAGAGTGTCTATTTCAGAGTAAATCTCAATTTTAAGGTCTTGCAGATATGTATGTGTTTATTGGTGTGTGTATGTGTGTGTGTGTGTATGTGTGCACGTGAGTGTATGTGTGTGCATGTGTGGACTTGTGATTTCCTCAGTGGAGGGAATTCCTAGTATAAAAACTCCTCCCATCTGAAATAGGTCAGCAACTAGTATATAACTTGCAGTCATAGAGATTGCATGTGGCCCTGAAAGGTTGAGACTTGTCTATAGTAACACAGGAAATGTCAAAGGTAGGATTTAAAACCAAGTCTTCCTGACTCCAAAGCCCTACCTTTGTACATTATTCCAGGCAACCTGTCTGAGAGACTGTGGTAGCTTATTTTGCCAACTAGCTAACTTTCTCATTATTGCATTTAAATTATGAAAAGAGAGAATTTAAAAAGGCTAAAAATAGTAGTGGCAAAGTAAAACTGAAATATGAATCATAGATTTTGAACTAAAAGGGATCTTAGATATAATTTATCTTAACCCTCTTATTTTACAGATGAGAAAACAGGCTCAGAGAATTAAAAGTCACCTTTTACCTTGCCCAAGGTTACCCAGGTAGTATAGCTGGTTTTGTATGTATTTTTTGCATGTTGTCTCCCCCATTAGATTGTAAGCTCCTTGTGGGCAGAGGCTATCTTTTGCCTCATTTGTAGCCCTAGAACTTAGCACAGTAAATGGCACATAGTAGGAACTTATTACGTTTATTGAGTGATTCATTAGACTTTAAGTGAAAATTTAGTTGTCAAGCATTTGCAAATGCTTCCAACACTAAAACCACTGAAAATTCATGGAATTTCCTAGGAGACAGGGTACCTCAGAGGACAGAAACATTGGTTATTCATGGAAACGTCTGCAAAAACACTACAGTAATGGTACCAAAACAAAAATGTACTTTTTTGCAACAAATGAAGCAAAACAACTTCCTCTTGAAAATAATTCCACACAGCGAATAAATCTTTGCAATGACAATAATATTTGGCTATGATTACTAAACAAGTTCTTGACAATGCAGTAACAGAGTATACATAAAAAATATGTTGGTATACTATCACTCCTGTTCTTCAAATGGTGAAACTGAGGCTTAGAGAAGGTTATGGAACTTGCCCAAGATATATGGCCACCACGTGGTGGGGAAGAATTTGAAATTTCCAATACCAATAGCGATATGACAAAACTTCTGAAACCTCAACATCTCTACATGTCATCTGAGTATTGAGAACAAGCTATGGATCTAGAAGTGTTTCAAGATGATTGATTTTGATAGCAAAAGATTCACAATATATGATATTGGTCCACCTCGACCTCATTCTGTAAATTAAAGGTGGCTGCCCTTGACAATCTGAGAAGCACTTCTGAACAGCCCATGGCATTTCCTCAAATAGAATAAGACCTTTTCAGTACCATTCTTAGCAAGAGTAGTATGGCATCTTTGTCACATGACCATTCTACCTGTTTCTTAGAGAAAAGTATTTCCTTAATTAGTGAAGAAGGTTTACCTCCATGTCTTAGAGAATGCTAAGAGAATACACCTAGGTGGACTTCATGTTGTTGCTCCTAAATGGCACTGGGGGACCACTATATCACCCTTTACCTCTCGCAGATAATTACCCTCACCTACAACTTGTCAATGGTAGGATTTTCTAAAAAAGCCCAAGAAGACTTTTGAGATCCCACTCTACCCTCCTACTTCACCTTAAAGCTGGGATTGTTAACCAGAAGATCTGCTGGTTCCAAGAGGTACAAGGATCCATGAAATAATGTCAGCTCTCCTCACATCTAAAATCAGTACTTTGATTTCTGCCCATTGGATTCCTTTTGAAGGACCTAGGTGCACATATTTGGATGAATTAGATGTAATTAGCAACCCACCAGTATACACATATACATATACATTTACAGACACATCAAGTACTCCATTTAATCACAATAAGACCTATGGTATCTTCCTTCAGAACCCCCACTCTTCTTGACTGTCCTCTGAGAGCTGATGAAATGGTGGGAGAGAAATGGTATAAATTAAAAAGAATCGTGTTCAGCCAATCTCTGCTGCCAAACTATGGCATTCATCCAAATCAGGAAACTGACCAAGGAAGGACTGGCTTCCTTTCCACCATAAGGGAATAGTAAAGGGATGGTGGATCACTTTACTCCACGTTCCCAAACTCACCTTTACCTTACCTTCTACCCTATAACCCACCTATTTGTAACTATTGTGATTAAACTCCCAGGTACTTGGGTAGTACAGATCTTAACTGATGTATGGAGCACACTTCTGAGTACTTTATGGATTTGGGTCTAGGCACAAATGAGAAAGTCCAGCAGAGATTCTGTCACACCATGGTGGTAGTTGAAACAATCAATGTCTACCGTTTTTAGTTCAGTCCAATGGCTCAAGAGAACAAATCCCTGGGAGTCTGAGTGAGAAAACATGGTGAGGCATTATGAGCTTAGAAACAACTAATTTCATTTTTCTTCTCTTTGAAGTACATTTTTTGTTGTTGTTGTATTTTGAAATACAACTCCAGGTTGGTTAACTGGCATACTACAATCCAACAATCATGTAGGATTCAGGTAAGATAGCCCTACATTCCTATTATTCCTAGATGAACTCCCTAACACAGGTATGCTCTGTATCCAGTCATAACACCATCTCAATCCCACATCAGAGCTCTTTCCAGGACTATTGGAACATGTTTACAACAGTCAAGGCAGAGAAATTGGACCCATATAAGTTGATTGATTCAATGGATCATCTTGTTTATAGGATGTAATACCTCCCTCCTTCCCCAGTAGGATCTATGCGTTGTTCAGTCCAGAGTGGGGGGGGGGGGGTCCATTGGGAATTCTTACAACAGAACTATATTGGAGAGTTTCTATGGACATCCAATCATCATAACAACAAAGTGTGGTGGCAGGGATAAAATAGCTGGGAGGAAGAAGCATAGGCTCAGAATAGGAGTCAGAGTTGAGGGGCTTTGCTACCCAACCTCTAGATGTTTGCAAAGTCCAGCAACAGCAGCAGGATGGGAAACAGCAGGAGTGAAGAAGCCCAGAGTTCATTAATGAAAGTTAGATCATTGTTACTTATGCTGGTGAAAGAATAAGAATTTTGATCTTGGGACCTAAGAAACAGTTGGATGATTTCAGGGTCTCCAGGATTTCCTTTACATAATGCCGCATTTGAATAATGTGAGTAAATTACCATTTCTGCTGCTCTTTTTTCTGCCATTCTATTTAAATATTCAGATGATATCTCCTAATGCCAAGCAAATTTTACATTTTGAATGGTCAGAGACAACAAATAGTCACTAATGGTTTGATATCAATATGGAAAGGCATATGGAGTGTAGTTCCCCAGAGATTCATGCTCATCTCTCTGGTGTTTGGCATTTTTATCAATAACTAGGATGAAGGTGTCATGCTTACCAAACTGACAAATCAGTCAACAAGGATGTATTGAGCATTCACTATGAGTCAGGCACTATTTTATGTGTTAAATGACATACAATTGTGAAAGATAGCTTACATTGGATGACATTCAGGATCTGAATGTTTTCAACAGGTTAGAATGTTGAGCCAAATTTAATTGTATTAGATAAGTTTCAATGTAAAGTTTTACATTTGAACTTAAAAAATCAGTTTGCAAATACTAGATAAAGAAAACATGGCTTGAGAGCATTTTATATGGAAATTAGATATAGGGAAAGGGAGTTAATGGATGACAAGTTTAATTTATGTCAACAAAGTGATATGAAAGTGTATGAAGCTCATGCAGTATTTGGCTAAATTAAAGGGTGATCATATTCAGGACCAAGGAGGTCATGGTTCCACTGTATCCTCTCCTTTTCAAAGTATATGTGGAATATTGCATTCATTTCTGGTGCCACATTTTAGGAAGAATTTGGCAGCGGTATTGTGAGACTCAAATGAGATAATGGATGTAAAGCACTTAGCAAACCTTAAAGCACTATATAAATTCCAGTTATTATGATAATTATAATAATTATTATTAGTCTATGGTTACCAGGCTTCCAGTTTGGTGATGACTTCATTTCCTAAACCTTCTATTGCACTCCTGCTGAACTCAGGCAATTTTTATAGAGCACTATAAGGGTGGCCTGGTAAATGTTTAATGACTAAGCTCTCCGAGAGAAAAATATGCACATACACTTAAATCTGTATTATTAACATTTTATTAAGTCTAGACAATCACAAAACAATAAATCAAGTCCTGATTTATATCGCCAATTTCTGAAATACAAATGCTCACACTGAAAATTTAACAAAGGGCTCTGTACGTTGGCTAGAGCTGGTTCCAGCACATCCTCTGGATATTGGTAAGGCACTAAGTGGCTGAGGAGGATGACCAGGATGATTAAGGGCTTCAAGTTCATGCTATATGAGGATCAATATCGGGTACGTTTTTCTTTGGGGAAGATGATCAATATAATATCATATATCATAATAATAACAATGGATAGCATTTATATAGAATTGTAAGGTCTGAAAAGAACTTTATATATTATCTCATTTGATAACCATCATCAAAGTTAACTCTTGGGTATAATTAAAAAGTTTAATTTGTCAGCTGAATATAAGACATAACTCAAACATGAACACCTTTTTTGGTTTTGTTTTGTCAGAAGATAGAGTATATATAAAGCAGATTAAATGGCTGTATGGTTTCAGGTCAAGAGAAAAACAGCCTTCAATTCCTTCATGAGAATTCTTCATGTTGAATCTTGAACACAAAGGGAATTTAATTTATATGTTTAGAGTTTATAAAAACTTGTGATTTTCAAGCAGTTCTAAGATTATGTGGCTTCTGTGTGCTAGCACACAATATGTTTATTAACTCTTAATTGGAGTCTTTGCTCCATGCACCTGCTGATAGATGCTTGCAGTTTCAATAGCCATTAAGTGTATCACAGATATCAGAAATAGCTGTAATGTGCCATAGTGATAATTTAATCAATATTTTCTATTTCCAGTGAAGGCACTGAGTTCTAGAGAAGTTAAGCAATTTGCCCAAAGTAATTCAGAGAGTTAATGGAGGAGAACAATACAATAGCTTCCAGTAGGATACGTCTTCCCCCATATTATGCTACTTCCCATTACTTTCTTTCCTTATGTTATCATCATCATCATCATCATCATCATCATCATCATCATCATCATTATAATTATAATAATAATTATTATTGCTATGGACTGATACCATATTGCATTTTTTATTCTCTTTGCATCATTATTTGCATTATTTAATAGGAATTAGCATGTATATATATATATACACTCTGTGTAATAGAACATAAACATTTTCAGAAAGATGAAGATACTCTCTGGTGATATTAAAACAATATACTTTTATCCTGAAAATCTATTGTTTTAAAAATAATAATAAAATCAAAATGCCGAGTAGGAAGAGTTTGTTAGAATAAACTAGGAATCATTAGCTTAAAGAAAAGACGATATGATAGCTGAATTCGAACATTTGATGAACTATCATATGGAACATGAATTTAGTCTTGGTTTGCTAGTCATCAGATGGCAAAGTTAGGACCAATGGGTCAAAGTCACCAAGGAGCAGTTTTCAGATGATAAAATAAAAAAAAAATCTCAATAATTATAGCTGTCCCAAATTAGAATGAGCTGTCTGAGGAGGTAGTGGGCAGAGGCAAGATGACCACTTGTCAGGGATGTGGCAGAGATGATTGTTGCTCAGGAGCAGGCAGGAATAGGTGAACTCAGGATCTTGTATCTAAGACTTTGTGACCTTTCACTTAATAGCTTTAACCGCTGATGAGTGGTAAGTGTGAAAATCTTAAGGACATGTCCTATGCTTTGTAAATTGATGATACTATTGACTTATGATGAAAAAAATTGACTCCTCTGAGTAGTAGTGATATAGACAAAAAGAAATCTCTTCCAGTTCTCATCCATTTATATTTAACTGGGTATATTTTTAATTCATCTATATTTTATTGAGTAATGCTCCTTGTGATCAGGAGCTTGCATTTGTGAGGTGTCTAGTGAAGTTGCTGTTTAGAGGCATGTGTGGAACAGATGGAAATTCACTGACTTGTATTGGATGATCATACTTAGAACTTAGGCCCCATTAATTAACACCATACTCTGATATAATATTCATCCATTAACAAGTAGCCTTAGTTTTCATAGGTGTAACACATGACAAGGGATGCTTTACATAAGGAAAGAAAGAATGAAAAAAAAAATTTATTAAGTACCTACTATGTACTAGGCTCTATGCTAAGCACTTCACAAATACTATCTCTTTTGATCCTCCCAACAACCTCAGAGGTAGGTGCTATTATTATCTCTATTTTATAGTTGAGGAAACCGAAGTAGACAGACTTGTCCAGGCCACACAGTTAATAAATATCTTAGTCTGGATCTGAACTCAGCTCTTCCTTACTCCAGACGCAGTGCTCTATTCACTGTGCCCCCTAGCTGCAATAAGGTAACAATTAGGTTTCATAAGATGAGCATTTCAAAAAATTTGGTCCAAGCTAAAAATTTCCCCTTTATACTGAGTTTAAGAAGTTGATTTAAAAACAAAAAAAAACAAACAAACAAACAAACAAAAAAGAAAGATTAGTGATCTGGCTTAACCATCAATCAGGAGACTTTTGCTTATGAATCTGATTAAAGTTGTAGGCAAATGTCCTTCATTTGGAAGAGGACCAATGACATTACAGGGTGATGTCTTAATTTGAGAGTGAATTGGATTTAAGTAAGGCAGAGTTGTAAAAAATTGTTAGCCTCACTCTCTCTTTCAGAGACACCAAAGTCCAGTGGTAGGACAAAAGTCAGGATGACTGGCCATCACCTGGGATACAGTAGATGACCTTGGCATCTTTTATGTCTGACCAAGATCTAGGGGTGGAGAACCTGCAACCTCAAGGCCACATGTGACCCTCTAGGTCCTCAAGTGTGGCCCTTTGACTGAATCCGGACTTCACAGAACAAATCTTCTGTGGCTTCCAGGCTCCAGGTTCCCCACCCCTGCCTAAGTCCTCCACAGTGCCTGCTTCAGTTGCCTTCATGGCCATTGGAACAAATTGTTCTCATCTGCGTATTTGGTCAAGGGAAGTTTTCATATGCTTTGGGTAGACACCCCCCTAACTCACCGATGGGTTGCAAGGCTTGCTGGTCACCCTCAGCCTGGCTTAGCCCATCTGCCCAGATGGTTTTACTGGGTTGTGGCTGCTACGTACACCAGCTTCTTGGAGCCATAGGTAAGAGTTAGTGAAGGGGGGATATTAAAGGTGAATGAGCAGCCCTGAAAAGGGCTCAGCAAGCCTTCACACCAGAGGTGCTAGTCCTCCCTGAACACCCCATAAGCCTGAGAGAAGTTCCTTTTACATTTCTTCCCGGTTGATGGGGGGCTGCTGAGTTGGCATTAAGAGTTCTGCTTCTACCTCAAGAGGAGAAAAGAGGAAATAAACATTTTTTAAGTTATCTATGATCTGCTAGGCACTTTGCTAAATGCTTTACAAATAGTATTTCATTTGATCCTTACAACAACCGTAGGAGATAGGTACTATTATTATTTGGATTTTATAGTTGAGGAAACTGGAGTAAACAGAAGTTAATTGCCTTGCCTGGAGTCACATGGTTAGTAAGCAGGTGAGGCCAAATTTGAACCCAGATCTTCCAGATTTCAGGAAGTTCAGCTCTAGATACACTGGACTACTAGCTGCCTCTGGGTGAGAGGAACAGGAGACGCTATGGCTATGGTTAACAAAGGATTCAAAACAAAAGTTAAGAGTATCTGCTTTGCCCCTGCAGCAGCCAGCCATGTGGTTGAAGGCTTCTAGAATCACATAGACTTTGATAAAAAATGCTATATGATTCAGCTGCCATGATTACCCGGCAACAACAAGTCCAGGAGTCACAGGGCCTGGAGTCCAATCCTGGTTTTCCTACTTATTACTCAATTCAATTCAGCAAACATTTATTAAGCACCTACTATATGCAAGGCACTGTACTAAGTGCTGGAGATATAAATAAGAAAAAAGAAGACAGTCCTTAGCATCCTGGAGCTTATATTCTATTGGAGGAAGCTAACACACAAAAGGAAGCTGGAAAGGGGTCACTGACTCTTTATAGACCTTAATTTCCTCGTGTGTCAAAGGTTCTTTCCTACCTTCAATTATGGAATCAAAGAATGTCAGAATTTCAAAGTACTGCAGAGGCATCCAGTCTAACTTGTACTAAGAAAAGAATTCCATAATTTACAAATGATCATCTAACCTTTACTCACTTGAGGGTTTCCAAATAGGGAGAATCCATAATTTCCTGGTTTGCTTCATTCCACTTCTGGATAATGCTAATTTTTAGGAACTTTTTTTCATTACATCAAACTTAATATACTCCTAATTACAATCTATAGACAGAAGGGAAAAAAAGTTTACCTAGTGTGTCTGTCCAACCAAGCAAACTGAAAAACCAAGAATCCACTTAGGCGTGTTTTTATTTTTTTTCTGGTTATTCCTGGAAGGCTTCCCCTCAAAAGGGGTGGGAGGAGGGGTCATTTCCTTACTGAAATAACAAAGGTAACAATGCTGGCAACACTAATACACTCGGCTCAACATACCAGCCTGTTCATTTTTCCAAGAAAAAGTTAGCAAGGCACTGAATTTGGTACCTCTCTGAAAATGTATCCAATTAAACCAACGAAAGAAAAATGTTAGTCCTTCAGCCTTATTCATTGTGTTGATTGGACACCAGCCAGTAATTTGAATAAGCCATCAGGATGATGTGATTTCTAGGTACTAGCCGTGGACGCAGACAAACCTCCAAAAAGAGCTTCAGAACCAGTTAAATAAACAGTGAACAAAAGTGATCACATCCCAAGTGACCAGCTCTTTTTCATCTCCAAAGCTGAGATGAAAAATTGGGTGTTAGGAGAGTTCATAAAAAGGTCTGCAATACAAGGCAAATATGGAGCTATCCATTGTCTTGGCAAATACTTCGATTTGTAACTAGGCCAGCCCTTATCAAACTATTCCACAAGTCTCAAGGAAATATGTGCCAAGGTTTCCCTCTCAAATGTGCAAAACTGAACAAATCTATTAACCCCCTTGTCACTGAAATAATGAATAAGCAAGTGTTATCACTCTGGATAGACCTTCATTGGGTACATTTGAAATGCTAGTAGAATGAGGTCTCCCCTTTGAAAGAATAATGCTAAGATGAAGTTTACCCTCAAGAGAGGGAAAAGGTATTTCATAAGCTTTGCTCAAAAATAATTTCTACATGATGGTACCATCATAGTTATTGACTGAAATAATTTTATTTTATACAGTTATTAATACACTGATTCCATATTAGAATAAAAAGGCAAATTAGAAAGTCATTTTCATATCATTATATCATTTTCATTTTATTTTTTGTTATTAAAATTATCTTCTCATGCTTTGTTGCTAAATGAAATATAAGAGTTGAGAATAATTTTTAATTCCAATAGTCTGGATTGGTTATTTTTACTGAGGTTAGCAGTTCAGGGTGTGTTGTGGAGGTTGGGGGCAGGGAATGGAACAGGGAAAAGGTCAATTCATTAAAATACCTTTTTAAAACAGAATTAACTGGTTGAGTGACTCAAACAAAATAATGGGCTATTAATTTTTACATAAACAGTCTTAGAAATAGATATTCTCAGAAAGATTCTGAAATCTTTTGGCAGAAATTCCTGAAAATCTTAGAAACAAATGTAAAAGGACTTAGGAAGATTGTCACATCTACCCACAAAATGATGCTTAACTTCCTTTTCTCCAACCAACTCACCTTTGTTTTGATCACCTTGGAATTAGAGGTAACAAAATACTAATGGAAGCTAAATTTTGTATAGCATTTATGGTTTGCAGAGAGTTTAACAGAAATAATCAAATATGATCATCACAATAATCTTATGAAGTAAGTGGTATTATTATTTTTCCCCTTTTTAGATAATGAAAGTAAGGGGTGAAATAAGAGGAACAGTTGAAGTGTTTGGCAGATTCCTGGGGTGACAGGTGTCCCAGGGGAGGGGAAAATTGCCCTTAATATATGGGAGTAACAGATGTCCAACAATCTCTAATCAGTTAGCTGGTAACAAGAATTTATTAAGCAATTATTATGTATCAAGCATTGTGCTAAGTGCTAGGATTGTTGTTCAGTCATGTCTAACTCTGACCCCATTTAGGGTTTTCTTGGCAAAGATATTGGAGTTGTTTGCTATTTCCTTCTCTAGTTCATTTTACAGATGAGGAAACTAAGACAAACAAGGTTAAGTGACTTGCTCAGGGTCACACAGCTAGTAAATGTCTGAGACCAGATTTGAACTCAGAAAGGTAAGTTTTTCTGATTCCAAGCCCAGTGCTCTAACCACTGCATCACCTAGCTGCCCCAAGTACTGGCATTCCGGGAAAGAAAAGAACAGTCCCAGTCCTCAAGGAGTTCACATTCTAATGGGGATAGGGGGAGGAGATATAGAGTGAATGGAAGGTAATCTCAGCTAGCCAGTGGAAGGATGTGGAAAAGCTTCATGAAATGAGTGGGATTTGAGCTTGATTGAAGGAAGCCAGAGAAACTAGGAGATGAAAGTGAGGAGGGATAACATAAGGAGGAGGATTATTGGTTTGTGGGAGAGCCAATTTAAAGGAATGAAGATAGGATTTTCTATATGTGAAGAATAGTGAGTAGCATAGGGTCTTCTCCACAGTAATAATAGTATCCCCTTTAACATGTGGGTCCTTCAGAAGACTGACTAGCCTAAACATCAAACACTATGTGGATCAGACTGATACATCCAATGTTCGAAATCCGGAGTTACTTTTCAATGAATGGTTCTTGTCACCACAATCCACTGGTAACTTTCTTTGGTAGATATATGGAGCTAACTTCAACTTCCTAGTTAAACAAATAGTTTGATTAGATTAGAAAAAAAATAATAAAATCACAGAGCATTAAATACATATCATAGAATACAACATTTCCATCTTCTTCTCAGTTCCAACCCCCAAGACAAATCCCACTTTCAAGTTGAAGTTCATTTACTTTTACTCTTTGATCTCCTAAGCTGTGAGAGAGTGAACCTGGAGGTTCAGCATCTTATCATAAATTTCCCATACCCCAGTAAAGTGGGAGAAGGAACACATTTTAATTTACAACAGGATTCAATATAGATTGAAGGGTACAGCTGGAGTTTTTTACGATTCTCTTTGGGCACACCTGTATGCATGAACAACACCAATGCCTTCTGGATCTCCACAACTCATTAATCTGGAACACTGACCTGTCTATCCCTGAAACTGCCATATTGAAAAGGTATACTCCTCACATACTTAGAGAAAATACAAAGCCAAGAAGCAAAAGGCAACAGGCCCATCTTTATTATAACTTCAGCCTCCATTTCCTTCTTCTCTTTCAATCTCCATTGATGTTTCTGCATTTTGTGTCACATTCAGGATACAGACCAATCTGGGTCATGCTGGCACCAGTGACTACCAGAAAATGTCCCAATGCTGGCAGTTCCCATGGAAACATTATCTCTACAGGCCCAGGACAGTATGCCAGCAGACACATGCCCTATATGAATGAATAGAATGTGTGCCACAGTCTTTGTGGCATTAAATATATTGATCCTCTTTTGACATTAGCCATGATAGATGGGGATATCTTTACAATTGTCTTGAATGGTAAATAATTTGTCATCTAAAATTTATGTACATCTGTCATTAGCTCAAGATGTGTATGAGTGTTAAATGCCAAAGGGAGAAAAACAGAAAATAAGACATTGTCCCTCATTTTCAAGGGGCCCCCACATAAGCTCAGTCCATTCAATGAACAATTTTTAAAAGTTAATTCAACATTCCTATTTTTGTGTAATCCTGATGATGAGGTAATGATCATCCAAAGTCCCTTCCTGACCCATGATTCTATAAGAAGTGTCATGTCTTCTATATTTTAACTTTTATTTCAGGAAACTTGCAAAGGGAAGGTGATTACAATGCCATAGAGAAAACATGGGGAATAATGGGGTTCTGAGAGGCTCAACATGAGGCAGCTCACCCCTGACTTAATGTGTGATTTTATTATATCTTTTGTCTCCAGTTTCTTTAGTTTTTCAGAATTGGAAGAGATTGTCACCAAATAATGTTTGTAAAGCCATTTGAGATTGTTGGATGAAGTTGTATAACTAAAACAAAAAAAAAAGTCCAAGGGAAAAAAGTCCCCCTAGAGAGAGAACAGGTGCCCACCACTGAGGGAAAGGGTAAAGATGAGATATCATGCTAGAATCCTTTTAAGTAATGGAAAGTATTGTAAGATTATATTTTCCTTTGGTTGGCTACCCAGTGCCTAGTACAGTGAGGGATTATAGTAAAGACAAATTAATTTTGAGGATGAAATTTCACTCTTGATTAGTCCCCTACTTTGTTCATATATTTTCAGGTGGGACTAATAGCCAGGAAATTTCCAGTGGGACTCACAGTGAAGAAAAATGTAAAGCAGATGGTGTCAGAATAATGTATGGAGGCAGAGCTAGTTAAAGTCTTCTTTGACAGTGATGCCTTTTGAAGTCTTAGTAGCAAACCCCAATGCCAGAGTGTCACCAAGACTCTCAGTTTGTTGCAATCAAGAATTCTGCACATTTTTTTTGTCTAATCATGACTTTAGCCAAAACAGCTTTGAGACAGATTTTCAGTGCCATTTGAAAGCATGGGAAAATGTGGTGCATAGCTGGTTTCAGTGCATTTTTCCCCTAGGTTCCTGGTTGCCAGCCTGAAGTCCCTGCTGTGGTCAGATGTCCAAGTATGATGTGCCAAAGGTATTTCCATTAGAAATACTGAGAAAATGCTGTTTCTAGTGGCATGGCAAGAGCAAATAGAGGAAAAGCCAACTACTCTGTAATCTGTAATCTCATGCCTGGGCTTCTCAAAAGGAAACAAGCAAACACAAAAGAGTGTGGCAGGAAAGAAACCCCCAAATTTTATCTAATTTTAATTTTATCTAAGGTTAATTTTATCTAAGATTCTTCATGAAGTGCTCCAAAATTATAGCATTTCATATTTTAATAACTCCAGGAGACCTTATGAGAAATATTCATGTATCAGGCTCATTCCATCTCCAAATCCTTTGTTCTATGTGGTCATAAATATTTAAAGAGGACCTATTTTGGGAACTTTTTAGTTATTCATTGATTAAAATATATATTTATTGATATATTTATTAATCTCTCTCGACCTTCAGATTTCCATCTTCAACTCTCTATTAGATAACTTAAACTGGATGTCCTGTGAACATCTTAAACTTAATACGTCCACAATAACTCATTATCTTTCCTTCCAGGCTCTACCATCTTTCCTAATTCCCTTATTGCTGTTGAGGATATCACAACCCTCACAGTTATCTAGACTCACAATCTAGATGTCGTCCTTGACTCTTCCCTTTCTCATTTGCCGAATGCAAGCTGCTGCCAAGTCTTAATTGATTCTATCTTTCTAGTACCACTCATACATGCCCTCTTTTTCCCTCTGACCTCACTGGCATCCTAGAGCAGGCCTTTATCACCTCACACCTGAGGTGATAATCTCCTTCTATTGGTTAATCTCCCAGCTTCAGGTCTCTCTCCACTCCAGTCAATTCTCCACTCAGCTGTCAAAGTGATCTTCCTAAAGTGCAGGTGTGGTCATGTTACTCCTCACATCCCTACTTGATAAACTTTAGTGGCTCCCTATCACCTTCAAAATCAAATATAAAGACCACTGTCTGGCATTCAAAGTCCTTTATAACCTGGGCCCTTCCTACCTTTCCAGTTTTCTTTTATACCTGCTCCCCTCACCTCCTTCCCTCATGCATGTGACACTGGCCACCTTGCTATTTCTTGACCAAGACCCTCCAACTCCTGATTCTGGGTATTGTTACTAGCTGTTCCCCATACCTGGAACTCTCCCTCTTGATCTCCGACACCTTGATTCTCTGGATTCCAAGTCCCAGCTAAAATCCCACCTTCTATAGGAAGCCTTTCTGGGTCCTCTCTTAATTCTCTTGCCTTTCCTATATTGATTATTATCCAAATCATCCTCTATATAACTTATTTGTGCAGAGTCATTTGCTCATCATCTTCCTCATTAGATTGTAAGCACTTTGAGAGCAGGGACCATCTTTTCCTTTCTTTGTATCCCCAGTATTTAGTGCTTGGCCCATAACAGGCACTTAGTAAATGCACATTGACTGACTGACTCTATCATGCTGACTCCACTAAATGAAATCCATGTCTTCTTATCTGTGTGATCCTCATTCAAATTCTTCCAAAATTCTTCCCCAATGGCTCTATCCAATAATCAAAGAGGCTTCATCATGGTATCAGACAAATGGAGCATGTGAACTATCCTTTAGTTATCTCTCACACTTTCTCTATGATGAAGTCACTCCTTTTTTCAGGTCGTGTTTCTCTCTGACGGTACTTTCTGCCCTGCTCCTCTTGCAACATTTTTTGTTAGTAACATTCAGGAGCCTACATAATCTCACTTTGCATCCTTCCATTGCCCAGTGGGCAATCCTTAACTTGAATTCTTCAGAGACTACAGTATTAGAAAATTTGCTCTCAAACAACATTGCTGGAAGAATATTGAGATTAAAGATGGGACTTTGTTTCAGCAGAAATTTAGGAATAATTAAAAGTGAGACAATATACTAAAGGCAGCCCTAACCCATATCCTACTTATTTTAAATTTGAGCTCAGGTCAAATCACAAGGTCTATCCTAAATATATGTACCAGTGGCCCATCATTATGGTTTATTCATCCAACTGCATGTAATGGCCTATATAACATCCACTCCATGAACTTGGTTTTTATTATGTGAATAGATTTCTTTTGAATAAGTATGAATCTCATTAGGGGACTCAGCAATATTATTGGCCTTAACAAAATAAAAACAATGCTTTGCACAAACAAGAGTAACTAGAGAACCTCACTATCTGTTGTGTGTTCCTATTACGTTTTGACTCTGCATCAGACATATCCCATGCCAGGAAAAAAACAAAGGAAGCAAGTAAGCAAACATTTATTAAGTGCCTACTATGTGCCAGGCCCAGTGCTAAGCACTTCATCTCATTTGATCCTCACAAAAACCCTGGGATGTAGATGCTATTATTATCTCCATATTAAAGTTGAGGAAATTGAGGCAGACAGAGGTTAAGTGATTTGATCAGGGTCATACAACTGGTTAATAGCAAACTCAGGTGTTCTTGTGCTGTTAGGTGGCACAGTGGATAATCGAACACTGGGCCTGGAATAACAAAGACCTGAGTTCAAATCTGGTCTCAGAAACTAGCTAGTTGAATGACTCTGGGCAAGTCACTTAACCCTGTTTGCCTCGGTTTCCTCATCTATAAAATGAGCTGGAGAAGGAAATGGCAAACCATTCCAGTATCTTTGCCAAGAAAATCCCAAACAGGGTCACAAAGAGTCAGACATGCCTGTAACAACAACTTTCTGACTTCAGGCCTAGTGATGTATCTGTCGCATCACCATCTGTCTCAGTGGCAAATATAGTAGCCACCATGCATTTCCCTGATTTGTCTTTTCTCTGATATTAATAGAGAGGCAAAAAGCAAGGTTATTTATGTTACGTATTTGAAATTATTTTATACGATTCTTTCATAAGCAGAGTGAGGTGTTTTGTTGAGAGTCACTATGATGGCATTTTGCTCTTTGGATCAAATGGTTTCTGCTTGCTTATTTGTTTTATTAAGCAATAAGCACACAAGCATCTTTGGCTCTTTAGTGCATACTAAATGTTGTTTACAAAAACAAAAACAAGTAAACAACAACAATGACAAAAACTTCTTCCTCTGCTATACTTTTATGGAGGATACTTGATACATGTATGAATTATTTCCATAAAGACTTTATAAAAAAAAAGACTTTATAAAGATGGGAAAGTAGTTATGGATCTAGGAGCTGTTTCTAATGATAAAATCTATAGTTTCCCTCAAGCATTTGGTATAATCTATTCTTTAGGAGAAAGAGGTAATCCATCTCTCAAAATTCTGTAGCCCCCAGCACTGACCTTTTCTACACATGTGGTCTAGTTCAACTGCTCTTCCCACCTTGTTTTATCTAAAATTTTTTCTGCATCCTCAAATACCACATCAGAGGCTGCTCTGAATCCAGATGTTGTAGCTACACTGACACTAATGGAAAATAGAACTTTGAAAATGTATTTCTCCAGTTTTTGCCTGTTTCTTACTCTGCCAGTTTCATCTTTAGATGTGCATTATATGTTCTAGTTTAATTGGGTCACCCATCAAGGCTTCTGTAACTTTCTTAGACCTTCCACTGCCTCTTAATATTTTCTTAAGGTGATACTGCTCACATTTTTTTTTCAATTCTCTTCCTTAAAATTTTACACATAAGACCTATTTTTGACTTCCGGGAGCCAAGATGATGGAATAAGCAGTAAGTCACTCTCACCCTCCCTTATTGACCTTGAAAAACTCAAAGAATGGTGCCCCAGGAAAAATCCTGAAATAGTGAAGGCAGCAGTAAGATGAGGTGCAGCAGTCTTTTAGCTTGGGAGGCTAGGGAGATTAGTGGGAAAAGTCCCTCTTGCTATGGTTGAAGGGGACTAGTACAGTACGGGGGGCATCCCAACAAGTCAGTGGTAAGCCCCACCTCAGCAAACCAGCAGGAGATCCTGAGCCCACAGCGGTGGACCAGGCAAGCACCAACACCAGGCACACACCAGCCACCACCAGCTTCAGCTCAGCACCAGGTAAGCTACCAGACGCTTATAGTGCCAACACACAAAACCAGTAACCAGGCCTCTAGTCCCCAGCACAAGAAGCCTGGGACAGTGCCTCCTGTACCCCAGAAGCAGAGATCAACTTAAAAGGCCAGAAAAAAGGCAAGCAACATGAGCAAGAAGCAACAAAGAAAAACAATGATCATAGAGAAATATTTTGGTGACAGAGAAGATCAAAACACAAATTCAGGACAGGACAACATTGTCAATAAACTCACATCTGAAACCTCAAAAGGGAATATGAACTGGTCTCTAGCTCAAAAAGTCTTCTTGGAAGAGCTCAAGAAGGATTTTAAAAGTCAAATAAAAGAGATAGAAGAAAAATCGAACAATTTCTTTACAAATACAACGACAAAATGGAAAAAAGTACACCGAAGAAAACACCTCCTTAAAAAAGTAGAATTGGCCAAATGGCAAAGGAGGTACAAAAGCTAACAGAAGAAAACAATTCATTAAAAATTAGAATTGGGGGGCAGCTAGGTGGTGCAGTGGATAGAGCACCGGCCCTGGAGTCAGGAGGACCTGAGTTCAAATCTGACATTAGACACTTGACACTTACTAGCTGTGTGACCCTGGGAAAGTCACTTAACCCCATTGCCTAGTCCCCCCCAAAAAATTAGAATTGGGCAAGTGGAAGCTAATGACTCTATGAGACATCAACAATCAGTCAAACAAAATCAAAAGACTGAAAGATAGAAGAAAACATAAAATACCCCATTGGAAAAACAATTGACCTGGAAAATAGATCCAGGAGAGATAATTTAAGAATTATTGGTCTAATTGAAAGCCATAATCAAAAAAAAAAAGAGCCTGGACAACATCTTTCAAAAAATCATCAAGGAAAACTGTCCTGAGGTCTTAGAACCAGAGAGTAAAGTAGTCATCAAAATAATCTGTTAATCACTTCCTGAAAGAGATTCCAAATGGAAAATGCCAAGGAATATTGTAGCCAAATTCCAGAATTATCAGATCAAGGAGAAAATACTGGAAGCCAGAAAGAAACAATTCAAATATCATGGATCACAATCAAGATTATGCAGGACCTTGCACCTTCTACATTAAAAGATCAGAGGGCTTGGAATATGACATTACATAAGGCAAAGGGGCTTGGATTACAACCAAGAATCAACTACCCAGCAAAACTGAGCATAATCTTTCAGGAGAGGAGATGGACATTCAAGACTGTCCTGATGAAAAGACCAGCGCTCAACAGAAAATTTAATCTTCAAACACAAGACTCAGGAGAGGCCTAAAAAGCTAAACAGGAAAGAAAAAAAACCCCACATGTTATTTAATAAGAACAACCTGATTACATCCCCACATGAGAAGATGATACTTGTAACTCCTAAGAACTGTATCTTTATTACGACATTTAGAAGAGATATACATAGACAGAGGGGGTGGGTTTAAGTTGACTTTGATGTGATGATAAAATTTTAGAAATAAGTTTATAAACTAATTGTTAATTATTTAATTGATAAGTCACTGTGCTGGGAAATGGGTAACCTGGATTTTGTCGTCATAGAATTTGAGGGCTGTAAAGAATGATAAAACACATCTCATCTTCTCTTCCCATGTTTTTTCTCACTGGACCTATGATTTCCTTGTGTTGTTAGTTCCAATAAGTAATTAATTCCCTCTACTGATGCAGACTGGCACCTGCTTTTCAAATTATAGCCTCCTAATAATAGTATTAATAATAATAATAATAGCTAGCAATGACATGGCACTTTAAGGTTTCCAAAGCTATGTATGTATACATATGTATGTATATATCTATATATATGTGTGTGTGTATATATGTGTGTGTGTGTGTGTGTAGATAATATATATACATATATAAAATCTTATTTGATCTTTACAACCCTGTAAGGTAGGTACTTTTATTATTCCTGTTTTACAGATGAGGAAATTGAGTCCAAAAGTGGTTAAGTAACTCAACCAGGGTCACACAGCTAATAAATGCCTAAAGTAGACAATGAATTAAGTTCTTCCTGACTTCAAATCCAGCCGTCAATTAACTATGCCCCACAGCTGCTCCACTGAAAGAGCTGCCTGGGGCACTGAGAGTTTATGTGGCCAGGGTCACACAGTGACTATGTGTCAGGCACAAAACTTGCATAGGTCTTCATGATTCCGAGGCCAGGTCTCTATCTGCTAGGCCACACTTTCTCTCTTTCCCATTTTACAGATGAGGAAAATGAGACTAGAGAAGTTAGATCATTTGCCTGTGGTGATCCAATAAGTTAATAACAGAGTCAGGACTTGAATCTAGGTCTCGGGACTGTTGGTCCAGGGCACTTTTAATTCAAGCTCTGATCTTAACTGACCTTGTGACCCTAGGCAAGAGGATTGTATTATTTAATATCTCTTGGCTTTAATTTCTTTATCTGTAAAATTAAATGGTTTCTGAGGTTCCCTCCATCTCTGGCTCTAAGATCTAGTGATGTTATGACTGTTAAAATTTCTTCAAGTTTTAAATACTAATATTATATGAAAGGGGGCAGCTAGGTTGCAAAGCAGATAGAGTTCCAAGCCTAGAATGAGGAGGATTTGACTTAAAATCCAGCCTTAGACACTTACTAACTGTGTGATCCTGGGTAAATCACTTAGCCCTGGGTGCCTCAGTTTCCTCATCTATAAAATGGCCTGGAAAGAAATGGCAAACCACTCCAGTATCTTTGCCAAGAAAACCCCAAATGGGCTCACAGAGTCAGACACAACTGAAAAATGATACATATTATTAAATACCGTTCCTCTTACGCAAAACTTGAGCAAGGACTTCAAGTGGATAGTAGGCTTTTAGAAGTTCATTTAAAAATATTTTAGAAGATGATTCTTGGCCAAGATGGTGGAAGGAAAGCAGTGACTTGTTTGAGCTCTCCCCCCAAACCCCTCCAAATACCTATAAAAAATGACTCTAAACAAATTCTAAAGCAGCAGAACCCACAAAAAGACAGAGTGAAGCAAATATCCAGTCCAAGACAGCCTAGATGGTTGATCGGAAAGGTGTATCACACTGGGCTGGGAGAGGAGCACAGTTTGGCGTGGGCGTGCAGGCCGCAGCTTACCTGGAGCAGGTCTCAGAGGAGTGAATTGCAGGCAGCTGTGGTGGTTTCCAGACTTCTCAAACCATGAATGCCAAAGACACCTTGGAAGGTCAGTGGGAAAAGTTTATGACTGTGGTGAGAGAAGGAGCTAGGTCTCAGCTGCCCCCAGAGGTCCGCAGCTGCCTCCTGAGCTTCTGGCCCACAGACTGAGGGGGAATCGAGTGGCGGATCAGAGAGGGATGGCAAGGATCTCTTTGCCAGTGCTGAGGCAGGAATCTCTTGCTTTACCAGTGCTTGGATCTGGGTCACAGTTCTGATGGGTGGTCCTGGGGCGAGGAGGAATGCTGGTGTGGTGAAGCTTCTTGTAGCAGTGGAGAGAAAACACCTCGCACCTTATCATAACACCTTGGAAGAACTGAAAATTTTCAGGTCCCTAGAAGTATCTCTGAAAACAGCTGTACAAACCCCCAAAGCTTGGGACAGTACATTTTCCACATTGGAAACAGACTTTTACCTTAACAAAGAGTTTAAAACTCAAGTAATTGGCCGGGATCATGAGTAAGCAGCGCAAAAAGAATCAGACTATATTATCTTACTTTGGTGACAAAGAAGATCAAAACATACAATCAGAAAAAGACAATGAAGCCAAAGCTCCTACATCCAAAGCCTCCAAGAAGAATATGAATCAGTCCCAGGCCTTGGAAGAGCTCAAAAGGGATTTTGAGAAGCAAGTAAGAGAAGTAGAGGAAAAACTGAGAGTTTTGGAGACCCAAAAAAATACTGAAGAAAGTAACACCTTAAAAAATAGCCTAACCCAAATGGCAAAAGAGGTCCAAAAAGCCAATGAGGAGAAGAATGCCCTAAAAAACAAAACTGGCCAAATGGAAAAGGAAGTCCAAATGATTGCTGAAGAAAATACTTCCTTAAAAATTAGAATAGAGCAATTGGAAGCTAGTGACTTTATGAGAAATCAAGACACTGTAAAACAAATCCAAAAGAATGAAAAATTAGAAGACAATGTGAAATATCTCATTGGAAAAACAACTGACCTGGAAAATAGATCCAGGAGACAGAATTCAAAAATTATTGAACTATCTGAAAGCCATGATCAAAAAAAGAGCCTAGACATCATCTTTCAAGAAATTATCAAGGAAAACTGCCCTGATATTTTAGAACCAGAGTGCAAAATAGAAATTGAAAGAATCTACCAATCACCACCTGAAAGAGATCCCCAAAGGAAAACTCCTAGGAATATTGTAGTCAAATTCCAGAGTTCCCAGGTCAAGGAGAAAATATTACAAGCAGCCAGAAAGAAACAGTTCAAGTATTGTGGAAACACAATCAGGATAACACAAGATTTAGCTGCTTCTACATTAAGGGACCACAGGGCATGGAATATAATATTCCAGAGAGCAAAGGAGATAGGATTACAACCAAGAATCACCTACCCAGCAAAACTGAGTAAAATCCTGCAGGGGAAAAAATGGTCATTCAGTGAAATAGAGGACTTTCAAGCATTCTTGATGAAAAGACCAGAGCTGAATAGAAAATTTGATTTTCAAATACAAGACTCAAGTAGAACATGAAGAGGTAAACAGGAAAGAGAAAATCATAAGAGATTTATTATAGTTGAACTGTTTACATTCCTGCATGGAAAGATGATATTTGTAACTCATGAGACCTTTGTCAGTGTTAGGGTAGTTAGAGGGAAAAAAATTATATGTGTGTAGATAGATAGATAGATAGATAGAGGGCACAGGGTGAGTTGAAGATGAAGAGGTCATATCTGGAGAATAAAATTAAGGGATGAGAGAGGATTATACTAGGAGAAAGAGAAAGGGAGAGGTAAGAACAGAATAAATTATCTCACAAAAAAAAACAGAAAAGAAAAGGCTCTTACAGTGGAGGGGAAACGGGGGAAGGTGAGAAGGAATGAGTGAATCTTATTCTCATAGAATTTGACTTAAGGAGGGAATAACATGCACACTCAATTGGGTATGGAAATCTCTCTTACCCTACAGGAAAATGGGGAGGGGGAAGGGGACAAGAGAGTAGGGGGATGATAGAGAGGAGGGCAGATTGGGAAAGGAGGTAATCAGAAGCAAGTACTTCTGAGGAGGGACAGAGTCAAAAGAAAGAAAAGAATAAATGGGGGGGTGGGATAGGATTAAGTGATATAGAGTTAGTTTTTCACAGCATGTCTACTATGGAAGTGTTTTGCATAACTGCACATGTATAACCTGTATTTAGTTGGTTGCCTTATCAATAAGGGTTGGTGGGGAGGGAGGAAGGGAGAAAATTTGGAACCCAAAGTTTTAAAAACATATGTTTAAAAAAAATGTTTTCATATGCAACTGGGAAATAAGAAATATGGGAAATGAGGTACAGAAATCCATCCTGCCCTACAGGAAAATTGAAGGGGAAGGGAATAAGAGAAACGGGGGGGATAGAAGGGAAGGCAGACTAGGGGAAGGGATATTCAGAATGCATGCTATCTTGGGGTGGGGGGAGGGGTGAAATGGGGTGAAAATTTGGAACTCAAAATCTTGTGGAAGTAAATGTTGAAAACAAAAAAATAAATAAAAGTTATCAAAAAAACAAAAAAAAAGAAGATGGTTCTTAAAACTGTTCCATTTGATAAAGAGTTTTATTCATTTAAATCAACATGACAAAATGCAGAAGAAAAACCAAAAATAAAAAGGATCAACATGCCAGTATTGGAATAGGACTGAAGTTGTGGGAATAGACTAGTAAGTCTTTGGGGCCCATAATCTTATATGATAAGGATTTCTTGTATGTATTACCTTTTACTTAGAGTAAAAGTTGATATGGTTCAGCTTGGGAAAATACATAAATGCATGGATGCTCTTTTAATGGCAGAGTTTATGTAATTGAAAGAAAGTGATCCTCGTTAATAAATGTCTCAGGTTTAAAATCAATGGGGAGATTGCCTATAATTGAATGGATCATGGACAACTTGCCAAAAAAATAATGGAGAGAGAATGGCACTCACTTGGCAAACAGAAAGGGTTGTTTTTCAGCTATAACATGATTGGTGTTCTTTTCAATCATATTTTCTGAGAAGTAAATAAACTCTAGTAAGAGCTTGCTTTTCATAGTACTTACAGTATTAGCATCCTCAATAAAAATAAAATCCTAAATAAAAACATTGCGCAGGTTCTAAGCATTGAAAAATAACCTAAAGCATACCACAGCCCCACTTGTCCCTTTAGCACAATAATATTATTACCAAGGTTTGATGGAATAAGTTCCTCGAGTCATTATCTCACAGAAATAGAAGTAGCTTAAGAACACATTGCTACCACCACCACAACCACCACCATCATAATCATCAATTTATATAGCACTTTAAGGTTTGCAAAATACCTTACAAATATCATTTAATTTTATCCTCACAACAGCCCTGGGAGGTGAGTGCTATGAATATTCCCATTTTAGAGATGAGGAAACTGAGATATTTAGAGGTTAAGTGACTTGCCCAGGATCACACAGCTTGTAAGATTAGATTTGAACTCAGGTCTTCCTCACTCCAGATCTAGCTAGGGCTCTACGCATTGTACCACATAGATGCCTATTTCAAAAACTTCTACCCCCAAGATATGCTTCTCATTATTCCCTTAGTTCTTCACCACTTTCCTTCCTTAAATTGTTGTGTGTTTACCTCTATTTTTAATCATTTATGTTGCCCCTGAAAAAGTAAGCCTTTTGAATACAGGGACTTTTTTTTTTAGTTTCCCTCTTTTTATTCTCATTTGTAATCTCTATGTCTAGGGCAGCAACTTGCACATTCTAGCCACTTGATAAATTTTTGCTACAATGAAGTTAAAATGTTGAAGAGAGCCTTTGCTTTTCCTCCATGCTCCTTTCTTGTGTCCTTCTTTCCCATTCTACTGGCCAGAAATATTATATCACTCACCTTCCAAGAAAGAAATAGCAGCAATGTTATTTTATTTTTGTCTTTCTCTCTATCAGAGTCAGCATGGAATAGCAAATAGAGAGCAAACTTTGCAAGGTGCTTTAAAAACCTTAAGGTGCCATATAGATGCTGTTATTTTAACTTAATAATGAAAAAAATGATGACAATAATAATAATAACCAGAGATATGACTATGATTTGAGATAACTTTATGACTGTATCCTAGGGATGATAAGGGTTAGGGAGAGGAGAGAGCTCAGAAGTTTGTTGTTTTTTTTTTTTTTGCATCCCCTTAAGATAGTTTATAGATGAATTTGCTAAAACAGAAGACATACTTTGGAGTTCAGGCATATAGAGAAGAAGAGGAGAGGTCTAGGTCAGAATCCTTAAAGGCATTAACATTACTGGCAAACGAACAGTTGGAGATGACTTTCCAACATCTAAAACTAAAAAAAAAAAACAAAACAAAACTTAAAAAAACTAAAAAAATTCTCCATCTTACTGAAACTGAATAGTTGAAAAGGAAAACCATAGATTCTATAATCATTGCTTCTTTATGCAGAAAGAAATCCTGCCATGGGTGCAAAACACGCGCACACACACACACACTTAATCTATTTCCCAGTATTGCCATACTAATTTCTGAGCACAATATTGGGAGATAGTATAAAATAAACATATTGTTTATTTGCTTTATTTTGAACAGATGTTCTTTTGCTATTTTTCCTGGGAACAGCTTATATATGTGAGGGAATAGTCTAAGATTGAGTACAAAAATAATATTTGAGTTGGACAAAATACTTTTGTGATTTACACCTAACATTGCTCTCCTTTTGACCCAAAGCCAAAATTTAGCAACGAAAAGAAGGGTAACGTAATTTCCTGTTTCTAAACAGCATTGAAAAGCTTACAAGGAAACTAATGCAGGGATTAAAGATATCTTTCCCATTTTGTCATCGGATGTCTGTACATTGATATAATACTTGGTTATAAGTCTCAAGAACTATAGCACAAGCCTTGCCACGTTGAACACTAATCCTTTTTTGATAAGTGAGTCAAAAAGAATGAGTCATCTATGTCTACCTTCATAAATCCCTCATTTTTTTTTGTAATGTTCACTGCAGAGGAAGTTGGGCAGGCTAGAGCCTGCATATCAAATTGAAAATATTAAACAATTTTTAAGCTTTTTTTGTATATTTCCTCCAGACTATAAGACTTGATTAATTTCATACCATTCTTGTGGCTTCTGTAGCTTTTCAGAATCCTCTATTCAAGATTTAATCCTAAATAGGTTCTATATTCTATGTTATAATTTACTCACATGCCTATACATCCAATAATATTAATGATTAAGAATTGACTGTAATAACTCTTTTTACAGGTGTGAATCAAGCACAGACAAGGTGTTTTAGCACACTCTGAGATACTATTTACATCAGCCATTCTTTTCCCTTTAGTATTTCATTCCAGTTGAATCTGACACTAACCCCAATCAGATCACTGACCTATCAAAGAACAAAACACCATTTTGCTCTCAGTTTAACATTATATCTCATATTAATAACATTCTAGCTGGAAGATGCCTCCAACTCATACAGGCAAAAACATATCTCCAACATACTTCAGAAATGGTCATTCAGTCTTTGCTTTAAAAGTTCCAAGGAAGGGAAGACCACTACTTTCTGAGGTAGCCTATTGCCATTTTTGGAGAACTCTAGTTATTATGAATTTTTCCTTAAATCAATACTAATTTTTGTCTTAACTACTTCTACCTATTGAATTGTTAAAAACAAAACAAAACAAAACAATTCATATGGGGCAGCTAGATGGCAGAGTGGATAAAGCATTGGCCCTGGAGTCAGGTGGACCTGAGTTCAAATTCGGTCTCAGACCAGACACTTGACACTTACTAGCTGTGTGATTCTGGGCAAGTTAATTAACCCCAATTACCTCACCGAAAACAAACAAACAAACAAACAATCAATACTTCGTGGTAGATTCTTTAGACGCTGGCCCTCAGTAAGATTTTACATAGCTAGACATTAATAAGATCACTGGATCTCAAGATGTATTGGATTTGCTCAATGACTACTCCCCTTCTCCACCTTATTTCACATAAAGAGTCTGAGGTGGGGAGCGTGCCAGGTCTCCTGAAATGGTAGTTTCTATAAAAATGTTATTGGCTTAGGCACACAAGGAGAACACATGTTATATTCATAATATATACACACATATATGTACATATATGTACATACATATTTGTGTATATGTTTACAACTTCATGGTTAGCAGAATCTTTACATAGCATGACGTTTGATCCTCAAAACAAGCTTGTGGGGTAGGTACTACAAAAATTATTCTTTCTTTTTAACAGAAAAGTTAAGGTCAGTGATGTTAAATGATTTGTTCAATGTTAAGCAACTAACATCTGGGGGGCAGTTACTTAGTTGGGCTTCAAATATGGAGCTCTTTCCTCTATTAGCTTATCCCTGTCTGCACTGTGAAATCCGTCTTCTTCTCTTTCAGTTTTTCAGCAACTTTTCCTTGGACTTTTTTCAGTTTGAAACCCTCTTCTCCCTTGAGGGTACCATATAACTTATAATAATGTCCATTGGATACCCCATCCTACAAATTTTCCTACTCACTGGGGGATGTGAAGTGGTATACTTATCTCTTGCTTCCTAATGTGACTTTCATATCTTCTTTCCTCTACCTCCATCCTTCAATAACATTTTCTCTTTTGTAGACCACACAATCTTGTACGCCTACCTCTCTCTTCAAAGCCTTGCTGCTGTTGTCCCATAACACCTGGAACATCATCTCACTTTACAGAATCTCAGTAACTCCAAGCAGTCATCTAGCCCAACACATTCACAGATAAGAACCCCCTCCAACACATTACAGATGAGTGATTGGGAGGGTTTTCCTGGAGTATTTCTAGTAAGGCAGAACCCATTACCTCCTGAATCAGGCCATTCTACTCTTAGATAGCTCTAATTGTTAAGTGTTTTTGTTTTTCTTTTTTCCTCCTATATCAAAGTGAAATCTTCACAACTTTTCTTCCTTTCATCCTGGTTTTTTTTCCCTTCTTTTAGGCCAAGCAAAACAAGTCTAATTTCTATGCCACATGACAGTCTTAACTTTGTTGAAGTCAGGTATCTCTTCTCCAGGCTAAACATCCCGAGTTCCTTTAAGCAATTTTCAAATGATATGACCTCAAGGCCCTTCACCATCTTGGTTGACCTTCTGATTCTGCAGCTTTTCAATGTCCTTCCCAAAATGTGATGCCCAGAAATGAACCCAATATTCCAAACTGAGTTTGGTAGACTAAAGTAGAACTACACTTAGCTAGTCCCGGACAACCTACTTCTCTTAACATAGCTCAAGGTAACAGTCATTGTTTCAGCTGTCTTATTACATTGTTGACTCATGGACATATCAGACTCAAAATGGTCAAAGTGGAACTTGCTTTTTTTCTCTCTAAACCAGCCCTTCCCTGAAATTTCCCTGTGCTGACGGCATCTTCCTCATTCATTATCTAGGTTTACGATATTAGAGTCATCTATGTTTCTTTACTCTACCTTAACTCCAGTATGAATCAATCGCCCATTCTCATCACTTTAACCTCTGTAACATCTCTCAGGTCTATCCTCTTCTCTTCACTCACAGAGCCACTGACTGAGTATGGTATTGATCACTCCTCACTTCTTGTAATAGCCTCCTAATCGGTTGCCTTGGCCACAGTCCCTTCCTTTTGAAAGAACTTTCAAAAAACAATTGCCAAAGTAAAGTACAGGTCTGAGCACATCACTCCCATGCTCAAGAATCTTCAGTGGCTCCCTATAACCTTTACTATCAAATACAAACACCTCAGCTTGACATTCAAAAGCCTTCATAGTCTGATTCCCATCTCCTTTTTCCAAGCTAATTGAAAGGTAGTTTGCCCTTACACATACTACATTCCACTCAATTGACCTATTTGCCGTGTTAATTCAACAGTCTGTTTTTAGCCTCTTCGCCATTCTTTAGGCTGTGTCCAGTTCTTAAACTGTAAACAGTAGGAAGTATTTAATTTGGAGCAAAAACACTTGGAGAGGGTGAAGAAGAGAACGGGAAAGGTGGTAGTGGTGGCCAAAAGGATCCTAAGATGGTGGTGGGGATCAGGGTGAAGAAGAGGCCAATCGAGGTTGTAGCAATGTCAGACAAAGGGGCTGTCTATCCCCTAGAGCAGTTGCAAACTCAAATAGAAACAAGGGCCACAAATTCATATGTAAAGATCCCCCTGGGCCATGTATTGGCTTAGTTTTAAAATGTAATATTATCTATGTTTTATTGCATTATTATGTATCTTGTTAAGTATTTCTGAATTACATTTCAATCTGGTTCTGCCACACTGGAGTGTTGAAACTCCACTCACACTATGAGTTTCATGTCTGCCTTAATGTGACTCCTTTCCCATTGAACACTTTCTCCATTCAACTAACAAAGGTGAAGAATTCCCTAGGTGACTTACCCCTGTGGTGGAAGGCCTTGGTATGGTTGTGCCATAAAGCAGTGTAGGCCAGAGCAGGACCACAAGGCAGGTCTGCAACACTGGAGAGGTGTGGTTTTCAGGTTACATATGTTCTAAACACATGTATCTCTATATGGCTTCCCTCTATGTCTGTTCCTTAGCCACATGTATTATCTACACATATTATCTACGCATATGTATGTATTCCTTTGCACCAGAGTGTACTTAAAACGAAGGGTAGGGCATCATTGGAGTTAAGGACATTGAGATGTAGCACCTGAAATCTCCCTCACAGGTGGGTCTTATAAAACTACTGAGGGTCTTTTGACCTTAGGGTCTGCTCACAACCATAGCTTACAAGTTCCCAATAATCATCCTTTTGATTTATAGAATCTCTTCTTTGATTTTGGCTCCTTCCCATTTGCCTTTTGTTTGGTCATGTCCCACTCTTCATGGCCCTGTGGACCATGCCAATACCACCCATGGGGTTTTCTTGGCAAAGATACTGGAGTGGTTTGCCATTTCCTTCTCTGGTGGATTAAGGCAAATAGAGGTTAAGTGACTTGCCCAGGGTCACACAATTAGTAAGTGTCTGAGACCAGATTTGAATGTATATCTTCCTGACTCCAGGCCTAGTACTCTATTCACTGAGCCATCTAGCTCTTCCCATTTGCCTACTGATGTGCTATAGTCTTTCCTATCTTAAAAAAAACAAAGAAAAAAAAACTACAATGACCTTTCCCTAAGTATAGTCCCATCTCTCTTTTTTTCCCCTGTATGGTCAAACTACCTCTTTTTTTTAGGGCTTAAGTGACTTTCCCAAGGTCACACAGCTAGTACGTGTCAGGTGTTTGGTCTGAGGCTGGATTTGAACTCAGGTCCTCCTGACTTCAGGGCTGTGCTCTATCCACTGTGCCACCTAGCTGCCCCTTCAAACTTCTTTTAGAAAGCAGTCTACATCCAATGTTTATACTTTCTCACCACTCATTCTCTACTGTATCCTTTGCAATAAGATTTTTACCATCACAGCCATAAGCATGCATAGAGACTAACAAGGCTGTTCAGACACATCCTGGGGAGCATTCCCATAGGGCATTCTCATTTCCCCGCAGTAAATGTTCCCTCAGGGTGTGCCTGTATACCTATTCTGGGCTTTATGAATTCCTAAGCCCACTATTGGACTGAAGGGATTTCCTCAATGACAACCTAATTTCTAAATATAATGATTATTTTTTAATTAAAGTCCTCATTCTCCTTAATCTTTCTGTAGTTTTAGACATTTTTGGCCTCCACCTTCTATTGGATATTCTCTCTTCCCTTAGATTCAGAAATTTTATGCTCCCTAGATTTCCTCCTACTTTTCATACTGTTTCTTTTTCTAGTTCCACATTTTTTCCTTTTAATATTAATATTCCCCAGAATTCTTTGTTTGGCACACTTTTCTTCTCTCCATACACTCTTTTCCTTGTTTCCTTATCTAGTTTCACTGCTTTAATTATCTCTATATAGTCAGTCAATCAATAGTCAGTCAATCAACAAGCATTTATTAAGCAATTAATATAAAATGGGCATGGTATTAAGTACTGGGGATACAAAAAAAGGAGGGGAAAAATAACACTGTCCCTGTCCACAGGGAGCTCACATGTTAACAAGGGAGACAATAAGCAAATGACTACATATATAGAAATATACAGTGTAACTGGGAGGTAAATTCAGAGGTGAGGCACTGGCATTGGGAGTAGGGGGTTAGACTGAGAAAGGCATCTTGCAGAAGGTGGATTCTTAGCTGAATCTTGAAGGAAGTCAGAGTAACCAAGGCAAAGAGGTGATGTGAAGAACATTCTAGGTCTGAAGAACAGCCAGTGAAAAGGCATGGAGTCAGGGAATAGAGTGTTGAGTGTGAAGAACAGAAAAGAGGCCAGTGTTGATGGATTATACAGTACGTGAAGAAAACCGTGCATAGATTGGAAAAGTAGGAAAGGGGCAGGTTATGAAGGGCCTGAAAGCCTAACAGAAGATTTTGTATTTGAACTTAGAGTGAAAATGGAGCCACTAAAATTTATGGAATAAGAAGGTGATGTGGTCAGAGCAGTATTTTAGGAATATACTTTGGTAGCTGAGTGAAGGGTGTATTATAGAGGAGAGAGACCTTAGGGAGATGGTCTCCAAATCTAGAATCTCTATCTCTGACTTCTCTTATGAGCTCTAGACTCATAGTTCCAACTACAGATAGATCCTCTACAAGTGGGTGTTCCATTAGCAGTTTAAAATAGAAATGTCTCAAACCCGTCCTACCATTCCCTCCCCCAAACCTGCTTTTACTTTCTAATGTTTTTAATAATAAGAGGTATTGTATTTTGTCAGAGGCTTTTTCTACAGGTATTGATATCATATGGGTTTTTTGTTGTTATGTTTGGTTGTTGATATGGTCAATTATGCTTATAGTGTTCCTAATATTGAACCAGTCCTGAATTGTTGGTATAAATCCCACCTGATTATAGTGTATGATCTTTATGATATATTGCTATAATCTCCTTGCTAGTATTTTATTTAAAAATTTTGCAAGAATCTTCATTAGGGAAATTGATTTATAGTTTCCTTTTTCTGTTTTTGCTCTCCCTGGTTTAGACATCAAAACCATATTTGTGTCAAAGAAGGAATTTGGTAGGGCTCCTTCTTTACATATTTTAAAATACTTTATACGGTTATTAGAATTATTCTTTAAATGTTTGGTAGAATTAATTTGTAAATCAATCTGGTCCTGGGGATTTTTTCGTAAGGAGCTCATTTATGGTTTGTTCAATTTCTTTTTCTAAGATAGGGTTATGTAAGTATTCCTCTTCTGTTAATCTGGACAGTTTTTATATTTTTTGTAAATATTCATCCAATCAGCTGTCAAAACCTGCCATGTCCACTTCCAAAATATATTTTATGTTGCTCCCTTTTTCTTTATTCCTATTGCCCCAGGCTTACACATGCCTTTGTTATCATCTATTTAGACTATTACAATAGCCTCCCAATAGTTTTTTTTCTTTGCCTCTACTCTTTTCCCCTCCAATCCATCACTTTTTTGATACTCCTTTTTGTAAGTCTGATGATGACCCTCCGTTACCCAAAGAAATGAAATAGAGTTTAGCGGTCTCTTGTGGTTATCTATATACAGGTCTTGTATATAGGCTGTGGTTTCTTGTGGTTATCTATCTATATGTCTCATATACAGACTGCCACTTCCTCTAAGAGGCCTTTCCCGATTGACCTAGGGATTAGTGCTCTCGCCTACTTTTCACTTTAATTACTTTGTATCATATATTTTGTTGCTTTTGTATATACTTATGTGTGTGTAGGTTGTTTTTCCCAGTTAGTTTAAGCTCTTTGAGGGAAAGGAATGATTTTTTGTTTGTTTGTTTGCTTTGTCTTTCTATTCCTAGGACCCAGCACAGCACCTGGCACATAGTAGGTAGTTACAAATACAGATTGGATTTAATTAAACTGACTTAGAAGCTTGTCTAAGGGAGAGATTGTGTCTTATTTGAACTTAGTATCTTGAACATCTAGCACAAATCTCTTCACGTTGTAGATGCTTGATTAATATTTGTTTAACTGAATTGATTTCCAATTTACTATCCTGGCTCTTTGCTTCTAATTCCAATTAGCAAACAGAAGAAAATTATTTCTAATAAATGACAAATTTATTTCTAATAAAAATAGCAAGCACTGTATTTTTACAGAGTTCAGAGCTTTCTCCTCCTTTGTATGCACTCTCCTCCACAAAAAAAAAAAAGCACCAAGGATTTAATGAGAAGACCTGGACCCAAATCTTTACATTTCAACTTCCTGTGTGATTTGTAAATCTTTTTACCTATCTGTAAAATAGGGATATAAATACATAAATTATCAACCTATAGTATGTGTGGGGGAACATGGAGATGAAATAATTTGGGTAAAGGTAAATTCAGCCAATAAATATAAGTTTTAAAATTTTCTGAAAGACAGAGTGCTTAATGTGTCTTCTTGAAATTGTGGCTTTAAAAAATGTATCATTAATGCCTCAGGGACATAATATTTGATAATTAGTTCCTTCCATTTATCTGTATTGCCATTAATTTTACTTAGCAAAGATGGATTTAGTTTTCAACAATGTCATGCCTCTACAATGAATCAATTTAAAATAACTGAGCCTTTGTGGTAAGATTATGTGGTGCATTGTCTCATGCCTATTAAACAACTAAGTTGGTTACTCTTACAGACCTACTCAAGCTTGCTTGCTTTTAATTGATTGAAAGAGTTGAGGGAACATTTTTTTTTTATATTTCATTGAGACAAGATGGTTTGTGAAAGGAAAAAATCTGATTTGATTAAATGCTAAACTTTTATTTTGACAAAAAATTATTAATTTCAAGCAAAATTTATCTTGGGCATGATTATTAGATATCTGTTCAACTGCAAAATTTTCCCAACTCCTTCAAAGGTTATCTATATTTAAAAAATACTGCAACAAAATATTATTTACAAGGATTTGTTTTATGACCAACATTTTTAATCATAGGGCAGCCATTTCACCATGACCCCACTGTTGTAAGTGACTGTGATTAACAGGAAAGCTCTCCTATTTGAATTGGGAAATACTGATTCCCAATAGCAGAAGGTTAAGATTAACAGTGGGCAGAAAGCTAAAGATAGTTTGGCTTAGATTGGCAACTCAAGACTCACATACTTATCTGAGACTTATCAAAACAATTCTTGTTGGCCTGAGAAAGGACCTAGAAATCTCAGGAGGTTTCTAGTACTTTCTGATGTTGGCCTGGCAGGATGGAAATATCACACCAGTGGTTGATCTTACAGTATTTAGATAATGTGCTTCTAGTCTTAAGCCACTAAAGGATATCATATTTTACAAAAACAAAGTTACCTAAAGATTTGAGGGATTGAAAAAAAAAATAAGTTCTGGTTTGCTTTAGTTTGGTCAACTTTTAGTTTAGTTTTAGTTTTTGTAAGGGTCAACTTGTTGTTGTTGTTAGGTTTTACCAAGTTTTTAATAAATCTTCATCAGCTAGTAAATCCTTGGATAAAGACCTTGCATTTTTTGCTCATTGGTTCCAAAGATTACATTATCTTTTCTCTGAAAAGACAATGTGGTGTATTAGAAAGAGTTCAGGGAATGAAGTCAGATGCCCTGGATTCACATCCCAGCTCTACACCCAATACACAGGCATAAGTCACTTAATCTCTCAGTGACTCAGTTTCCTCATCTGTAAAAAGAGGGTATTGGATTATCTGGCCTCTTAGCTCCTTTCCAACTCTCTATCTTCTAACCCATAATCTGAAATCCTGTGATCCTGAACATCATAAAATTATTTTCTTGGTCTTAAATTAATCTTGTTTCTGAAAGAGCAGGCAGTATAATAGGCGGAAAAGGATCTGGATTCAGAGTCAGGTTATATGTTCTTTAGATTTGAGACTTCCGTTATTGAGCTTTGTGTGACCTTGGGGCAAGTCACCTTATTTACAAATCAAAAATTTAGAGCTGAATAGGTCCTTAGAAGTCATTTAGCCCAGTACTGTCAAACTCAAATAGAAATCAGGGTCATTAAACCATATATAAGGATTCCCTTAGGCCTCATATTGGCTTAGAAAACCACATATTAACATTGTTTATGTTCTATTGTATTTTATTTATTTTCCAATTTCCCAGTAACATTTTATCCTGCTTCAAATGCCACTCAAAAAGCTATGCTTTTGACAGCTATGATCTAGCCCACCACCTTTGTTTTACAGATGAAAAAAGTGAACCCTCTGGAGATTAGAAGAATTTGCAAAGGCCACATTGTTAATGTAGTGAAACCAGGTTTGGGGCTCAAGTCTTCTGAAATCAAATTCAATGCACTTTCTATTTACAGCACTGCTTTCCTGTTCCACAGTTTCTTTTTCTTTCAGTTTTATTTTTTTTTAATTTTTATTTATTTTTAATTTTTAACATTCATGTGCACAAGATTTTGAGTTCCAAATTTTCTCTCCATCTCTCCCCTCCCCTTACCCCAAGATAGCATTCTGAAAACCCTTTCCCCAATCTGTCCTCACTTCTATCACCACCCCCGCCTTCTCTTATCCCCTTCCCCTTCTATTTTCCTGTAGGGCAGGATATATTTCTATCCCCCATTGCCTACTTATCTTATTTCCCAGTTGCATGTAAAAAAACAATTTTTAACATTCATTTTTAAAACTTTGAGCTCCAAATTCTTTCCCTTCCTCCCTCCCTACCCACCCTCATTGAGAACGTAAGCAATTTGATATAGGTTATACATGTGTAGTCATGAAAAACATTTCCATAATAATCATGTTGTGAAAGACTGACTATATTTCCCTTCATCCTATCCTGTTCCCACCCCCTCCTTTATTCTGTTCTATCCTTTGACCCTATCCATCCTCAAAAGTGTTTGCTTCTGATTACCCCCTCCCCTAATATGCTCTCCCTTCTATCAATCCCTCCCTCTCTTATCCCTTTTCCTCCTATCTTGCTGTAGGGTGAGAGAGAATTATATACCCAATTGAGTGCGTGTGTTATTCCCTCCTTAAGCCAAATCCTATGAGAGTAAGATTCACTCATTCCCTCTCCCTCACCCCTCTTCCCCTCTACTGTAAACACTTTTTCTTGCCTCTTTTATGTGAGATAATATACCATATTTTACCTCTTCCTTTCTCCTTCTACCAGTACAATCCTCTCTCACTCCTTAATTTTATTTTTTAGATATCATCCCTTCATATTCAGTTCACCCTGTGCTCTGTGTGTATGTGTGTGTGTGTATTCCCTCCAGCTACCCTAATACTGAGAAAGGTCTTATGAGTTACAAATATTATTTTTCCATGTAGGAACGTAAACAGTACAACTTTAATAAGTCCCTTATGATTTCCACTTCCTGTTTACCTTTTCATGCTTCTCTTGAATATTGTACTTGAAAGACAAATTTTCTATTCAGCTCTGGTCTTTTCATCAAGAATGCTTGAGGGGGTGGCAGAGTAAAAGCAGTGACTTGCTTGAGCTCTCCTCCAAACCCCTCCAAATACCTGTAAAAAAGGGCTCTAAACAAATTCTAAAGCAACAGAACCCATAAAAAGATGGAGTGAAACAAATTTCCAGCCCAAGACAACCTGGATGGTTGATTGGAAAGGTTTATTGTGCTGGGCTGGGAGAGGAATGTAGTTAAGCATGGGTGTGCAGGCAAAACAAGCCTCAGTGAAGCTGAAGCAGGCCTCAGAGAACTAAATCACAGGCAGCTGTGGCAGTTTTCAGAATTCTCAACCTACAAATGCCAAAGAGAACTTAGAAGGTCAGTAGGAAAAGTCTGTGACCAAGGTGAGAGAGAAGCTCTGTCCCAACCCCAGTCCTGGCATGGCCCCAGGGCAGCAGCTGCTTCCAGAGCTTATGGCCCATAGACTGAGGGGAAATCGAGTGATTGATCAGAAGGGGATTGTAGGGATCTCTTTGCTGGTGCTAAGGCAGGATTCTCTTGCTTTGCCCATGCTTGGATCTGGGTCACAGTTCTGGGTGGCAGTCCTGGGGCGAGAAAGAGTGCTGGCATGGTGAAACTTGTAGTGGTGATGGAGAGGGAATCCTTCTCACAGTTCTAAGGCAGAAAAGAGTGCTTATGGTCACTCCTAGACCAGAGCACAGGCCAGGAAAGGAGTAAACACTTCACTCCTGGCCATACCACCTTGGAAAAACTAAAAATGTATAGGTCCCTAGAAGTATCTCTGAAAACAGCTGCACAAAAGCCTCAAAACTTGGGACAGCACATTCTCCACACTGGAAGCAGACCCCTACCTTAACAAAGAGTTTATAACTCAAGTAATTGACTGGGATCATGAGCAAGCAGTGCAAAAAGAGTTAGACCATAGAATCTTACTTTGGTGACAAAGAAGATCAAAACATACAACCAGAAGATGATAACAAAGTCAAAGCTCCTACATCCAAAGCCTCCAAGAAAAATATGAATTGGTTCCAGGTGATGGAAGAGCTCAAAAAGGTGAGAAGCCAGTAAGAGAAGTAAAGGAAAAACTGAGAAGAGAAATGAGAGTGATGCAAGAAAATCACGAAAAACAAGTCAACAGCTTGCTAAAGGAGACCCAAAAAAAATACTGAGGAAAATAACACTTTAAAAAATAGCCTAGGGGCAGCTAGGTAGCTCAGTGGATAGAGCACCAACCCTGAAGTCAGGAGGACCTAAGTTCAAATCCGGCCTCAGACCAAACACTTGACACTTACTAGCTATGTGACCCTGGGCAAGTCACTTAACTCCAATTGCCTAAAAAAAAAAAAAAAAAAAAAAAAGCTTAGGCTTGGATTCTTAAAATCTAGCCACTGCCCACATTGTTATAATCTATCCAAATGCTCATATTCTTAGAATCTATCCAATAGCTCACTAATGATCAGACTCCATAAGGGCCTGCACAATATGACAGATGTTCTAATAAACCTTGTCTTTGTCTGAAAGAAGGCTTGGATTGAATTCTTTCAGGCAGGACCTGCTTGTTGTGATTTTTGGGGTCCCAACACCCCAAAACCCCTAAACCTCAACATGTTGGTGACCTGTACAGGGGAACTGCCTAACTCCAAGTTCTTCCCCCTTCCTTTCTTGCTCTGCAGTTGGGGTCGGTCTCCAAGCACCAAGACTTGGAGGTGCTTTTTCAGGCAGACAGTTACAAGGCTGTCTCACACTCAGCCTGATGCTCTCAGGCTCTTGGTCCACTGGGTTGGTCTAAGGCCATGGACCTGGGTACACCTTCTGCAGCATACAGGACAAGGACAAACTCCCTATCTGGAAGCATATGCCCAATTCTGTCAATTCTCTTGGCATCAAGGAATTGGGGAAAATTGAAGTTGCTTTTTGGTTCCCTGAGGCTTATTTACTCCCCTCTACACTCCTAAATCCTCCTTCATGGAGGTTACAGGGAAAAGTTAGAACAGCTAATAATATCTTGTCAGATTCTGGAGGTTTTGTGATTGATCACTAAGGAGTTTTGAAACACCTCCTTACAACCTGGTCACTCTTTTCCCTTGAGGTAAGAGGATATTTGTTAATCCCTCTCATAGGAGAAGAGAGTTTCACCCTTTACCCCTCACCTTTGATTTTACCCTCCCCCACCTGGGAAAGGAAGGAGGGGGGAGAAGCAGCAGCTACTGCTTGCCCCCCCACCCCCACCCCGGCAATGGCCTTGGGCCCTAGGGCAACCTTTGCCTGGAAGCATCACCCAGGTTCAGCACATCCTGCTCAAGGTAATGAGGCTAGCCTCCCAACTTGGGTAAGCACTCTCTTTTAAATTTGTAGTTTTAATTGTTAATGATGAGATGTTGATTCTCAGTGTAAAGTAATTTGGAAATACATTTAACAAAACTGAAGTCAACTGATTGGTAATGGGTTTGTTTCAAGTGCCAAATTGGTGAACTTTTAGTATCAATTATGTCAAGTAAATTTTCATAATTTGGTTACTGCTAAAATAATTTGGCTATTGTTGGTTATTGTTTTAATGTGTAAACTTGCCAAAAAGCTTGTTTGGGTTTTGTCTTGCTGAGAATTTGCAAGTATATAGAAATAATCTCCAATGATTGGCTTTTTACACCAGGACAAATTTAAATTTGAGGTGTAAGTCCAGGAAAAGGCCTGAATAAATCAGTAAGCTGTGATTAGTGAAACTTCTTGTTTGAGGTTAAAAAAAAAAAAGCTCATGGTTTTATTTTGAGTTGTCTAATGGGTCATAATAATCCATCAGTAAATCAATAATCCACCATCTGAGACATGCCACAAGCTACTCAGAGAGAATGTGGTACTGGTGGGAAGTCAGCATTGGGAAAAGCTGAGAGGACAATTTTAGCCTTACTCTAAGATGAGATCCTCCTGGCTCAGTTTCCCCATTATATTCCTTTGAAAGGGAACGTTACCCACCTGACTATTCCTGAGTCTGACTGTGAGGTGGATTTGATACTGCATGGTTGGCAAGCTGAATTATCTGAATCCAAACAGAGCTAAGGATGTTTTATTCTCTCATTTGGGCCCTAAATCTAGTTCCCGCTTTATATCTGGGCTTCTGTCAGATTTGTGTCTTCCAGACTACAGGCCATTCACCTACAGTTGGTAGCAAACAGCGGGTCCTCCCATCATTCCTTGGATGTAGCCTGTGCTTGGTTCCAATGAATCTCCTCTTTTAGACCCCCTCAAGGCAGGGAAAGTTCTATGCCCCTTGCCAGCAGGAAGCAGTTTCAGAAACCAAGACCTTCTCCCCTTACCCCAAAAGAATTTGGGTCCCATTTGTTGGAGGGGGGAATGATGGAGTTGGGATCTAGACCACAGAGAGGAAAAACCCTGGACTTTCCCACATGGCAAAATCTCTGGCATTCCCCTGAGGCTACAATCCCATCAACTGGCCTTTCATTTTGGCTATGCCCAATCTTCCAATTCTGTTACCCTTAACCTAGCCTAGCCCTCCATTGTCTTACCTCCCTATGGCCACTTTCCACCCTTAATCCTATCTAGGCTCCACTCTCCTTTGGCTATGTGGTCCAGGTCCCTGGCTTTCTATTACCTCCCAGTCCCCCAGCCCCACGCACCCCAGACTACTTGGCCAATCCTAGATCCCTCCCACAGTCTTTCTGTATATAAGGTCCATCTTGTCTCCATTAAGATGCTTAGATTCTTAACATCTAGCTACTACTCAGATTCTTATAATCTAGCCAAATGCTCAGATTCATACAATCTAGCCACTGCTCAGATTCTTAGAATCTAGCCAATAGCTCACCAATGTTCACACTTCTTAAGAGTCTGCCCAATATGACAGATGTTCTAATAAACCTTGTCTTTGGCTGAAAAACAAATAGCCTAACCCAAATGGCAAAAGAGGTCCAAAAAGCCAATGAGAAGAATGCCTTAAAGACCAGAATTGGCTAAATGGAAAAGGAAGTCCAAATGTTCACTGAAGAAAATACTTCTTTAAAAATTAGAATGGAGCAATTGGAAGCTAGTGACTTTATGAAAAATCAAGACATTGTAAAACAAAATCAAAAGAATGAAAAAATAGAAAACAATGTGAAATATCTCATTGGAAAAACAACTGACCTGTAAAATAGATCCAGGAGAGATAATTTTTAAATTATTGTACTATCTGAAAGCCATAATTAAAAAAGGAGCCTAGACATCATCTTTCAAGAAATTACCAAGGAAAACTTCCCTGATATTCTAGACCCAGAGGGCAAAATAGAAATTGAAAGAATCCACCAATCACCTCCTGAAAGAGATCCCCAAAAGAAAACTCCTAGGAATATTGTAGCCAAATTCCAGAATTCCCAGGTGAAGGAAAAAATATTGCAAGCAGCCAGAAAGAAATAATTCAAGTATTGTGGAAACACAATCAGGATAACACAAGATTTAGCAGCTTCTACATTCAGAGACTAGAGGTCTTGGAATATAATATTCCAAAGGAGGTCAAAGGAGATAGGATTACAACCAAGAAAAAAAAAAGAAATCAACAAAGACTAACAAAAAAAATGAATGCTTGAAAGTCCTCTATTTCATTGAATGTCCATTTTCCCCCTGAAGGATTATACTCAATTTTGCTGGATAGGTGATTCTTGATTTTAATCCTAGCTCTTTTTTGACCTCCAGAATATCATATTGCATGCCCTCTGATCCCTTAATGTAGATGCTGCTAAATCTTCTGTTATCCTGATTGTGTTTACACAATACTTGAATTGTTTCTTTCTGGCTGATTACAATATTTTGTCCTTCACCTGGGAACTCTGGAATTTGGCCATAATATTCCTCAGAGTATTCCTTTTGAGATCTTTTTCAGGAGGTAGATTCTTTCAATTTTTATTTTACCCTCTGGTTCTAAAATATCAGTGAAGTTTTCCTTGATAATTTCTTGAAAGATGATGTCTAGGCTCTTTTTTTGATCGTGACTTTCAGGTAGTCCAATAATTTTTAAATTATCTCTCCTGGATCTATTTTCCAGGTCAGTTATTTTTCCAATGAGATATTTCACATTGTGTTCTATTTTTTTTCATTCTTTTGATTTTGTTTTATAATTTCTTGATTTTTCATAGAGTCATTAGCTTCCATTTGCTCCATTCTAATTTTTAAGGAAGTATTTTCTTCAGTGAGCTTTTGGACCTCCTTTATCATTTGGCCCATCCTGCTTTTTAAGTTATTTTTCTCCTTATTGGCTTTTTGGGCCTCTTTTGCCATTTGGGTTACTCTATTTTTTAAGGTGTTATTTTCTTCAGTATTTTTTGGGTCCCTTTTAGCAAGGGGCTAATTGTTGGCTTATTTTTCATGATTTTCTTGCATCACTCATTTGTCTTCCCAATTTTTCCTATACTTCTCTTACTTGCTTTTTAAAATCCTTTTTAAGCTCTTTCATGACCTGAGATCAATTCATATTTTTCTTGGAGGCTTTATATGTAGGAGCTTTGACTTTGTTGTCTTCTTCTGGTTACATATTTTGATCTTCTTTGTCACCAAAGTAAGATTCTATAAGTTTGAGTTTTTCCCACTGTTCACTCATGTTCCCAGCCAATTACTTGACCTTTTTTTGACATTGATATTAATTTATTTTTAGTTTTCAACATTCTGCACCTCCCTTGTTTCCTCCCTGCCCAAGATGTTATGCAATCTGATATAGGCTCTACATATACATATACATTTCTATTAAACATATTTTCACATTAGTCATGTTGTAAAAAAGAATTAGAGCCAATAGGAGAACCACAAGAAAGAAGAAACAAAACAAAACAGAAGAAGAAAAGAGTAAATAGTATGCTTCAATCTGCATTCAAATACCATAGTTTTTTCTCTGACTGTGGTTAGCATTTTTCCATCATGGGACTTTTGGAGATGTCTTAGATCTTTGCATTGCTGAGAAGAGGTAAGTCTATCAAAGTTAGTCATTATACAACGTGGCTGTTACTGTGAACAATGTTATTCTGGCTTTGTTCATTTAGCTCAACATCTAATTATTTTACTTTTTATCTCTTTGTTAAGGTAGTCTCTGCTTCCAGTGTGGAGAATGTACCCAAGCTTTGGGGCTGTTGTGCAGCTGTTTTCAGAGATACTTCTAAGGACCTGTAAATTTTCAATTCTTCCAAGGTTGTACAATCAAGGGCAAGGTGTTTACTCCTTTTCTGGCCCGTGCTCGGTTCTATGAGTGACCACAGGCACTCTTTCCTGCCTTGGAACTGTGAAGACGATTCTCTCTTCACCAAGGCACAAGCTCCACACACCAGAGGTCCTCCATACCCCAGGACTGCTACCCAGGACTGTGACCCAGATCCAAGCACAAGCAAAGCAAGAGAATCCTGCCTCATCATCAGCAAAGAGATCCCTGCAATCCCTCTCTGATCAACCTCTTGATCCCCCCACCATCTGTGGGTGGAGAACTCTGGAGCAGCCATTGCAGCTGCCTGGGGGCTATGTCAGGGCTGGAGTGGGATTTAGCTCCTCTCTCACCCAGATTTGACAGACCTTTCATAGACCTTCTAAATTGTCTTTGGCATTTGTGGGTTGAGAAGTCTGGAAACCACCACAGCTACCCATGATTCAGTCCCCTGAGGTCTGCTCGGGGTTTGCTGGGGCCCCATCTTTGCTGGCACTGAAGTGCACTCCTCTTCCAGCCCTGCACAACAGACTTTCCCATCAACCATACAGGTTTTCTTGGGCTGGAAATTTGTTTCACTTTTTCTTTTTGTGGGTTCTTCTGCAGTAGAATTTCTTTAGAGTCACTTTTTATAGGTATTTGGAGAGGTTTGCAGGAGAGCTCAAGCAAGTCACTGCTTTTACTCTGCTATCTTGGCTCCACCTCTCTGTTTCTTTTTCTATGAAATAAAGAAAATAGATTAAATAATCACTAATCTTTCTTCTAAGGAAGGCCATAACCATTTTATGTAAATACTAATAAATATATTTGTGTATATATACACATAATACACATACATGTATATATACACATACACGATACAATTACACAAATGCTGTTGTATGTCACCTAAAATAAATGTGCATATGTGAGTGCATGCATTTGTGTGTATATGTGTGTGCACATGCACATATATGCATTGATTAAATTTTGAATACATTTCAAATGATTTTTAAGTTGAAGGTCATCCAGCAGAGCTCAGACTTTGCTAGTTTTCAAGATCTAGAAGTCTGAGCTCTGCTGGACAACCATCAACTTCAAAAATCATTTGAAACATATTCGCAATATCTGCTAGTCAATTTCATGTCTTCTTTCATGTTCAGGCCACTGAATTACTGGTCAACCAAGACTTTTGTTGAAATTTTTGTTAAAATATTTCCATATAATGTTTTTGTACCTATGATGCTTTGGAAAGGAGAATGCCTGACCAGCAGCAAAAAGCAAAAAGAAAACTGAATTGCTTAAGGTGGATTAAGATAATATGCAGACCTCATACTGCAGAAGCCTAGTGTATTCATAAGTATCAAAAGGTGTGAATATTACCTGCTAATACAAAAACTAAATCAAACCAATGCTTTACTAGAATTCAGGAGACCTAGCTCTGCTACTGACTAGCCATATGACCTTAGGCAAATTGATGCATTTCTTCATATCTTAGTTTCTTTATACATAAGATTACATGGTTAAACTAGGTGATCTTGAAGGCCTCTTTTCATTCTCAGTTCTATGTCACTTTGAGAAGAAGAGTGGGGTGTTATTTGGTATCTTCTTTTCAGCTGGAGGAAAATCTGAACATAAAGGGAGACAAAGAATTGATTTACAGAGGCCAAGAGGCCAATAACTTTTGTCCATAACTTCCAGGGTTTCTGGGTTTGTTGTTCTTGAGGATTATCAAAAAATTACACTGGTTCCTAGGGCAGCTATGTGGTGCAATGGATGGAGTGCTGAGCCTGGAGTCAGGAAGATTCATCTATCTGAGTTCAAATCTGGCCTCTTACTAGCTGTGTGACCCTTGGCAAGTTACTTAACCCTGTTTGCCTTAGTTTCCTCATCTGTAAAATGAGCTGGAGAAGGAAATGCCAGTATCTTTGCCAAGAAAGCATCAAATAGCGTCACTAAGATGACTGAAATAACTCAACAACAACAACAAAGATCTTAGGAATTATAGAATCATAGATTTGAGCTTGAAGTAACCATAGAGGTCACAAAGCCCAACAACCTTCAGGTGACAGTTGAAGATGGACATCCAAAGCAGTTAAGTGATTTGCCCAAGATCTCATAGGTAGTGAGAAGAGTGATGGTTTCAAACAAATTTTCTGACTACAAAACACTCTCTCCATTGTGCTACCATAATTAAATGGACACATGAAATGAGGTACAAATGTTTGTCCCCACTCTCAGAAAGAATTAACAGGAGGTGATGATAGTATACCCTGCCTTCATTTTACCAGTTGGCAGCCATAGAGAAACGATGAATGGGATTCAGTTGCCCTAACTCAGCCAAGAGTAAAGGTTGGGGACCTTCCAAGGTGAAGACCAACTTCTGGAAATCTTACAGTTTTAAGAGGAGGCAATTTGTGTGCCTTTCTGCGACAGAAGGATTCTGACTAACAATAGAGGGAGACGTTGTTGACTAACCCTAAGGCACTCTAACTCTGAAAGAGTGTTGGTGCATACTTTCCTCAAAGGGTGGTGATAGTACCAGCAAAATAAAGCTGAAGAGCTTCAGTGATCAGGAGCCACGGCAGTCTTGTAGAGAAGCAACAAGCAACAATATCCAAAATGAGGAGCAGTGAAGGCTAGAACTTCGGTAGCAGAGATGGAGTAGAGAGGAGCAAGGGTGCCTGAACACCACCCCAAGCACAGCTGACAGCAGCAAAAGGACACAGCTGTTTTCGGGGAGACAAAGCGATGAGAATTCAAGCAGGGGAAGGTTTTCCTGCTATAGCTGTCATGAAAACTTGAAACCCCATTGTGAGTTTACCAAGGATCTATTTCCTTTCCTGTTGAAGCTTGAGTATATGGAAAACTGTGGTGGAGTCAGAAAGACCTGAGTTCAAATCCTGCCTAAGCTGTTAGTTGCGTAACCCTGGGCGAGTCACTTAATTCTGTCTGCCTCAGTTTCTTCATCAGTAAAATGGGGGTAATAATAATAGATATCTTCCATACTGGACATACGGATAAAATGAGATAATATTTGTAAAGTGCTTGAAAACCTTAAAATGCTACACATATTTAAAACTACAAAAAAACGCTATACATATTGTAGTTATCATATATCTGCTACATACAAAAACAAATTTATTCACAAAATATCTACAGACACCTTACAAGTAATATTCTCTTTGAAGCTCTAGGCCAAGTGTAAATTTCACAAATAAAGCTTCCCATAAAAGCATTAAACCTCCATTATCAATATAACTTAATTATTTAGCACAGTGATGTCCCCCCCAATATAAATAGGCCACTAAATCATACACAAATATTACCACAGGCCACATAGTAAATTAGAAAACCACATATAAACATTATCTATGTTCTATTGCATTTTTATTTTTTTTTGTTAATTATTTACCAATTACATTTTTAATCTGGCTCAGGCCTAACTGAGAAGTGTTGCTTCCTCATGGGGCCTGCAGGCCTTGTTTGACGTGAATTCTGATGCAGCATATTAATCACAGAACCAGAACTGTGTCCTCCTTACAATCTCTCAGTAATCTTAGTGGATCCAAGGTTTGCCTCTCCCCCTACCTAGTGAAGAGCCTAACACAACAGTATACAATATTTGAGGAGCAAAATTTGCTGCAGACAGTAAAGGAGGGTCCGTGAAAAGAGAGAGGGGAAATGAGAAGCCCCTATCTTCAAAGTTGAGGGAAATAACCCAACTATGTTATATTAAAAGTAATTCAGAGAATGTCCTGAGCTGATTTACCCATTTTGTATTATTCAACTAATGGGTTAACATAATCAGAAGTAGACTACATCATGCTTTCATAAAATGATTCTGAAAGTTTCAAAGTAGAAGGAGATTCTATAAGCTCATTTATCTAGTGAAGTCTAACCCCCTCAGTTTATAGATGAGGAAACTACATCCTAGAGGAGTTAAGTGACTTGACCTCACATCCATCTATGACACAATTATGACTAGAATACAGATTTCCTCTTAGACCAATTTTTTTAGACAGAAACTTGTTTTTCATCTACTTAACTATAGCACTTCCTCCACCTCTCCACCAATTACAACAATTTTATTTCCAGAAAAGCAAGAAATAAAATTATTACAACTTCGATCTAGATTAAAGAAGTGTGGTGTTCATGTGAAGGGAAGCCTCCATATGCTTTGTGCTGGTTGGACCACACCTGGATTATTGTGATCACCTCTATTTCCCGTACTTAAAGAGAAAAATTAACAAACTAAGGGGTACTCAGAAAATATGACAGGAATTTTGAAAGAACTGGGAAGGATTATATGAGGAATGGTGGAAAGAAAAGGCAGTGCTTAGAAGAGAAAAAAAAAAGACTGGATGGGGAAAAGATCTATATAATAGCGTCTTGAGATTTTTGAAGATGTCATATCAGAAAGGAAGTACACTTGTTTTGTGTTGTTCCATATGGAAGAACTAGGATTCAAATGAGAGTTATGAAGAGACAAATTTTGACTCAATATAATTACAGGAGAGTTTTTAATATAAATTAGAGTATCCAGCAATGGAATGGGCTAACCCCGCCCCTGAAAATATTCAAGAAGAGGCTCAGTAAACATCTACCAGGGATGTTCTAGGAGGGCACATGCTTTGGGGGAGTAGAGAGTGGACTAAATTATCTCTGACATCCCCTCAAACTCATCATTCAAAGATGTTGTAATTCTATGGTTTCCTGTTCACATTACCTTTTTGAAAAAGACTTGGTTTTCTTTAATTTTTTGCTTTTCTTGATGATAACAGGTCAAGGCAGGCTCAAAATGCTTTCTCAAAACCTTAAGAGAAAAGAACAATAACAAAAGAATGGCATGACCTTCTGGGGTCAGATTGACAGCTGGAAATATTTGGAATATTCTTTCAGGTTTTGGTAAGGGCAGCTTGGAATTTTTGATTCGTGATTTACAGAAGCAACACTTTTGGAGCATGGAGAAAATAGATGAGAACTAGTCCAAGACATGTCTCAAATTGATTCCTTTCCAAGTCTTTACTCAATCAACCATTTTCCTCTCATCTAAGTTGCCTTTAATAAAGATTGTTATTAAAAATAATAAAACAAAAAACAATAACATCTCATCTTCTTCCAGGAGAGAAAAAAGGGAACAATGTTGGACTTTTGTCTGGTAGGTTGGTTAAAAGGTCAGCTGTACAACTCTTCTTTGTTTGGCAGGAATCCACTCTGGCAGGTGCAGTTATTTTCATGATGCATTCATTACTCAAGCAACTCAAAATTCACTCATTAGATAGTGCTTTCAGTCCAAATAAGAAAGCCTTAGCCTGACACATCACAAATCTTAATCAAGGATGTGGAATTGATGGCCCTGGTTTTTTTTTTTTTTTTTCTATCTGTACTCATGTGCCTGATCTATCCTCTGAATGAGAGGAAAACTTTCAGGGAGAGTCTAAAACAATCCTGATGGTCAGAATAAAATTCTTTTAATAGGTTTGTCTTCCATCAAGTACACATTTATCACATCCCTTTCAATTCTTTCCAAAGGGAAAAAAACTGCAGTTCTTAAAGGCAATTGGGAAGATAAGGTAGAATATCTACATTTTTTTTTACCACTTTCTCCCTTACCCCTACCCCCATACTTCACTTAATAACTAAATCTTGAGATAAGGTATTGTATGCTGCTCTCTTCCAGTGGGAGATGATTTCATTCCTTGTCTGACTCATGATCTATATACAGTGATGCCTTAGTTATTTCTTGCTAGAATCTCGTATTTGGGAACAAGAAGTCAACAAGTTTAAAAAATATTAGTTCAATTCCCTAAATTCTTTTAAAAATGGTGATTGTTCTATGAAAATAGTTTATAGTGAAATGTATCAATTTATATAAGTATTTAGAGTGAAATAGTTGTAAATATGAAGAAATTTATATGCCTTTAGTGTAATGAAAATAATGTTGAGTTTGGATATGGAACACCTGGGTTCAAATTCTGACTCTGCTTCTTGCTACCTGTGTAATCTTAGACAAGTCACTTTACTTCTCTCTCCTCAAGTTCATTATCTGTAAAATAAGTGGGTTGGATTAGATGACCTTTAAGGTCCCTTCCAACTACACATTTATTATACTATGACTCTATGAAATATGTGTGTGTGTGTGTATCAGCATGATGTAATAGAAAGAGCTCTTAGTCTGAAAAACAGCTCAAGTTGGAATCCTGTTTCTGATACTTGCTATATATGTAACTTTGAACAAGTCACTTATCCTACCTGGGCCCAAGTTTCTCCAACTATAAAATGAATTGGACTAGATGTCCTTTAAGGTCACTTCTAGTTCTAGATCTGTTGTGTTATGACCTTATATGCATAGCCCAATTCTCCCATTTTATAGGGACAAAGAATCAAAGTGACTTAATTGCCATTCCCTGAATCTTTCATATTCCAATTCTTGGTACTATTTTAAATTCTCCATTCTTTTTCATATCATGACCAACTAGTTGTCAATTTCTGTTGATTACAACTCTATAATATTGATTGCATCCAATAATTCTGAAAGGGATGATAGATACCATCTAGTTCAACTCTCTCATTTTACTGAGGACGAAGTCATCCCCTAAAGATGAGATGAATTACCCAATGTCACAAAGCCAATGAATGAATCCCATACACTGAACTTATGGGACATTGAGAACCATGGATGGCTTATGATCTGTTTCATTGGAGGGATCCTCTGCGTTGATGAGATCACAAGTCCATTTGAGTATTGCATTGGAGATACAGGCATAAAAGACGAAAATCACTGACCTCAAGGAATTTATTTTCTACTGAGGGTAAGGTTCTATTGCATTTGACCCCAAAGAGAATTGAATTCATGACCTTGGGTTTATAAGATCAATATACCAACTCCTGAACATGAACACAGTATTTTAGAAAGATGAATCTGAGAGTAGTATGGCTTGGAGGAAAGAAGGAACAGAGGAAGGAAGAGCAGATGAAAAGCTGCAGTGACAGCAGTTGGAAGGAAAAGGAAAGAGGAAACACAAAAGTTGTTTCAAAGGAAAAAAGAGTACTTTAAATGACAGTTAAGGAGAGGTAAGGAGAGGAGGCAGATAGGTGGCATAATGGATAGAGTGTTGGACCTGGACTCAGGAAGACTCATCTTCCTGAGTTCAAATTTGATCTCAGACATTTACTATCTGTGTGACCCTGAGCAAGTCACTTAACCCTATTGCCTCAGTTTCCTCATCAGTAAAATGAAAAGGAGAAGGAAATGGCAAACTACTTCAGTATTTTTGCCAAGAAAACTACAAATGAGGTGACGAAGAGTTGGACATGACTGAAATGATTGAACAGCAACAACAATAACAGCAACAAGAAGTCATCTAGACCAGATGCTTGGATATGATGGTGCAGTTGACAAAGACAGGGAAGTTGGAAAATGAAATCAGGGAGGGAAAATGATGAATTGATTTTGGATAAGCTGAGTTTCAACTATAGCAGGACTTACAAGTGTCTTGTAGATGGGTGAAGCACAGGTGAGATTTCATTGCTGGAGATTTTAACTGGAAGTCATTGAAGACACAAAAGTGAATAAGCTTTCTAAGAAATGAAGGTAGAAAAAGAAGGGCAGATAGTTGAAGTGGGAACTTTAGAGAATGACTACAATTAAGAGTGGAAAGAAAAAAAAAGTCTTTATTTTGGAGGATTAAGAGCCAGAAATATCAATAGAGATATTTATTCTAATTGGAGGATTAAGAGCCAGAAATATCAATAGAGATATTTATTCTAACTCCCTCATTTTACAGATAAGGAAACTGAGGCCCAGAGTAATTTTTCCCAAGGTCATATAGATGCTAAACAACACAGAGAGAACTTGAACCCAATTCCTTGACTCAAAATCCATCAATCTTTCTAGTCCTAGTAGCCAAAAAAAAAATTTGAAAAGGTTGGAAGAGAAAGAGAAACTGAGTAATATGATGTTAATTAATGGAAACCAAAAAATGTATAACTTCTAGGGGGGGCATCAATGGAGACATAAGATTCTCTATCTTATTCTCTCTATTTACATATCCTGTACTCTAGTTCAGATCCTCATTGCTTCTCACCTAGACTGTTGAAACAGACTTTTAATCCCTAATTCTATCCTATCCCCTTTCCAATCCATTCTCCACCCAGGTGACAAACTAGTATTCTGAAAACATACCTGAGCATTTCACAACCCAATTAAAAAAGTCTTCATTCCTCCCCAATTGCACCTAAGATAAAAATTTTAATTTTTTAACCTGGCATCTAAAGCCCTGCACAGTTTGGTTGCCACCTACCCTTCTAGTTTTTCTAGCCAGCTTCAGGTCTTTGACCCCACCATCTCCCTGCTACACCATATTGCATGCCCCACCTTTGTTCCTTTTCACCTACTGTTCTGGGAACAATAATAGAGTAAATTTTACCACTGCTTCTGAAAAAGGAATATCATTTGAATTCCCTGTCATTTCACTCATTGTCCGTATGACATCACTCTTCCCAGGCCAACATTGCCCTTTAGGTGATATCTCACCCATTACAATGTAGCTTCTTTGAAGCCAGGGACTATCTCTTTTTGTATTTGAATCCCCAGTACTTATCATAGCACTTAGAAGAGGGTAAACATTTTATAAATGTTTCTTTGTTGATAAATTTGTATTTCATTTTACATCCCTTTGCTTATTCTCCATTCCAATAAAACTGGCCTACTAGCTATTCCATAAACAGGATATTCTGTCTTTGCCTTCTCCTCCATGTCTGGAATGCCCTCCTTCCTCACATCTACCTTGCAGAATCTCTATTGTGTTTCTAAGAAAATTCATGTGTTGCCTCCTACACACAACCATTTCTCCTTCTTGAAATTTCTTTGTATTATTTTGTAAATACTTTGTACTAGATAGAGTAGTGGCTAGAGATCTGGACTTGGTGCTGGAAAGACCTGAGTTTGTTTTCATCTCAGAATCTTACAAGTCATGTGACCTTGGGCAAGTCACTTACCTTTTATTAGCTTTAATTTTTCTTTTCTATAAATTGGGAGTAATAATAGCAGCTATTCCACAGGGCTGTTTTTCATGAAGATCAAATAAGATAGTATTCATAAAGCACTTTGCAAATCTTAAAGTGCTTTATAAATTCTGACTATTATTATTAATATTTACTTATCTTTATTCATGATTTGGGGACACCAGGTGGCACAATTGATCGAGTGCCAAACCTTGAATCAAGAAGACTCAATTTCCCGATTTCAAATCTGGCCTCAGGCACTTACTAGCTGTGTGACCCTGGGCAAGTCACTTGACCCTGTTTGCCTCAATTCCTCATCGGTAAAATGGACTGGAGAAGGAAATGGCAAACTACTTCAGGATCTTTGCCAAGAGACCCCTAATGGGGACATGATTAGTAGAACACCACTGAAACAAATGAACAACAACAACAGCTAGGTGTTTTATCCTTCCCCTTCCCCTATTCCACTTCCCCAAATGAAAGCTCATTGTTAGCTATTTCTTTGCATCTTCAGTGCCTAGCACAGTGCTTTGTACATAGGGATAGGGACTAGATGTGTGATTTCATTGGTTTGGGAAACTCACAAGTGAGGAATATTCTTTTACCAATGCAGCTGCCTTTCATAAACAGAATAAATAAAATGGTGTTGAATTCAGGAGAACCAGGATAGTGTTATGTCATATGAACCAAACAAAAGAGAAAAGAAATTAAAATTAGGTGTGTTCAACAATGCAGAGAAGTCAAGTAGGAAAAGTACTTAGAAAAGGCCAGCAGTATTTGCAATTTGATGGTCATTGGTGACTTTTTGTAAAGAAGTAATAGTTAAGTTGTGGAGACAGATTTCAGAAGAGAACAGAAGGAGAGGTGAAGGCGGTAAATAGGAACCATATGTTCCAGAAGTAGTGAAAGGAAGGATTGATTGATTAAAAAACTCCTTATCTGGCTTCTCACAAAAGCTTTTCCAAACCTCCTCTTTTCAAAATTTCATAATTCCTCTCCCCTTTTTGTCATGGCTGAAGACTTGCCTTTTACTTTACAAGAAAATTGAGGCCTCTTCTCCCTTTCTCTCTGTCTCAAAACTCCATCAAATTATCCGTAATCTCTCCTTCAGTCTCTGAGGGGGCTCTTCTCCTTTTGTTCCAATATGTATTCTTGATCTCCATTCCCTTCTTTCTTCTACAACAGATCGGCGCCTCAATTATTGCCCTTCTTTCTAATCTTTCTAATCAATCTTTTTCTATCTAATAGATTCTCTCCATCTTCCTTCAAACATGCCTCCTCTCTACCTTTAAAAAAAGAAAAAAGAAAAAAAAATCCTTCCCTAGACCCTACCAATCCTTTAAGCTATTGTCCTGTATCTTCTCTTGATTTCTCAGTTTTTTAATGAAAAAAAATGTTTCTCCACTTAATACTTCTACTGTCTCTCTTCTCACTCACTCCTCAACCCTTGACCATCTGATTTCTGACCTCACCCCTCCACTAAATCTGTACTCTCCAAAGTTACCAGTGATCACTTAATTTCTAAATCTGATGTACCTTTATAATAGCATTAATCATTCTTCAACCTGTCTGCCACATTTGACTTTGGTGACCATCCCTTCTTTTTGTTTAACTCTCTTTTCTGTGTTTTTTTTTTTTTGACACTCCCCTTTTGGTTCTACTCCCAGGAGTTTAACAACTGTTTCTGAGTCTCTTTTGCTGGTGCATTGTACAGACTATGCCTGCTAGCTACGATTGTCCCCCAAGGCTCTGTCCTAGGACTGATGATCTTCATGCTTTAGTTTGGAAGGCTAGATGGGTCAAGACATCATCTCAATATTCATTTTTAAACGTTTGTTTTGACACCTGCTTACTAAATTACAACTCCACTAAGATCCTTTCTTTACTGTCCCACATGGAGGAAGTAGGGTAAGAGGTTTATTTGATTCCAGAAAAGGCAACAAGAAAAACACATGTCCAAACTGTTTTGCTCACAGTAATGCACTATATTCTTCATTCCATTTAAGTAGCAAGCATAGTGCCTTGTCCACTGTAGGTATGGAGACTAGGAAGGGAAGGGAAAAAGGAAGAAACAATAGGAGGGAGGAAGGTAACAAGCATTTATAAATCACCTACTATGCACCATGTACTTTAAAATATTATCCCATTTGACCCTCAAGACAACCATGGGAAGGAGGTGTTATTATTCTGATTTTACACCTGTGGAAACTAAGGCAGATAGCAGTTAAGGTACTAGCCCAGGGTCACAGAAGAAGTAACTGCCTGAGGCTGGATTTAAATTTAGGGCTTCTGGACTCCAGGTCAATGCTCTATCCACTCTACCACCTAGCTGCCTGGGGTGATTTTGGGAAGAGAACTGGGAAGAGAAAGGAGCAGGCTCAAAACATGGCTTACAAATTGTGTTAAGGGGCAGCTAGATGGCATAGTGAATAGAGCATTGGCCCTGGATTCAGGAGGACCTGAGTTCAAATCTGGTCTCAGACACATAATGCTTATTAGCTGTGTGACCCTGGGCAAGTCACTTAACCTCATGGTCTAGCCCCCCCCCCCCCGCCAAAAAAAAGAAAGAAATTGTGTTTAATAGGTGTGCTGCTATAGGACAAAAGGTATGAATCATTTTTTCTCTGAGAAAGTTTTTACCAATTGTTAGCAAAGCTTTTATTTAATTAACATGGAATGAAAGTTCCAAAGGCATGTTTTACAATGTTGCAAAGAATTCCTCTTTTAATTCATCTTTAATTTCCCCTTAATTGATCACAAAAGTCATCACCCTGGATTTTTTCCCCTGTGGGCTAGGTTTACTTAACCTAAAAAAATTATCCCACATAGACTTATATGTTAAAGACTGCAGCTAGTACATGGAATACTATATATTATATGAACATACAGACATCTGTTGGGCCTAATAATCATTTCTGATATTTTTTCCAGTTGAAGTTTGAAGTGTTGTGACTGATCTTGCCCCTCCATTTTGTAGAAACCATAATAAGGAATCCACTTCTCTCATTTACTGCTCTCTCAGTTGTCATGGATGAACTCAAGTCACTTCCAAGCATAATCTCCAAGGCAGAATACTGCAGAATGGGAATCTGGGTGACTCTGGACAAAGGACTTTGCCCCGTTCCCTAATCCCAAGAATCAGAAGTACTTAATGTTTTTGGCTCACCAGTTTTGCCTGAGTGAAAGTAAAGGCACTCAGAAGGGATGGGATCATTGTTATTATTCCTTCAGTCTCCAAGGCAAAATACATTGTGTGACCAATAATGTGGGTAGTGCCAGAAACCACCTGGAAAAGACCCATGGTTGTCATAGTGCCAGGATGAGATGTGAATATGTGAGAATGCTGACCACTACAAAACCCCAAAAGCGTTGTTACCCTCAGCCAAAAGACAGGGAAATGAAAGTACTAAAGCAAAGACATTTAAAGGAAGCATTCACCTTGCTGCAAGCAAGGGGCAATTCTGTTCTTCCAACTTCCTGAGTCACATAATGCTATTTTAGCTGACCTATTTAGAAACATTTAACAGTAATGTAACAAGCAGTCAGGGGAGGTTTAGCAATTTTCTTAAGCTAGCTCATGCGTCACTCTGCTTTTGTCTGTCCAGCTGCCAGAATAATTGTGATCTGTTCAAGTGAATCTCACTTGGCACCCTCTGAAGCTGGCCCAGGATTTTGGACAGTCACACGCATGTACTCTCTGAACAAGTGCATCATTCAGTGTACTACTGGTTACACAATTATACATAGCTATTCTGCAAGCACTTAGTCAGCTGACCTTTTGGTGGGGCTGAGGAGGGAAGACACTGTGCAAAGAGCTTATTCTATCCTAAAATGGGGTTTCCTACTGTGTTAGGACACAGTAGGACATCACTGGTGAGTCCCAAAAGTTTTTCCAGAAGTTTTCCCTGAAGTTCCAATTTAAAGGCTTCTCTCTCCCATGTGCCCCCACACTTTTCTTTTTTTCCTTCTTCCTGTCAATACATGTCCCTTCCTCCCTGCCCCCCCCCCAAATAAGAACCTCAGTAGAGGTTTGGCAAAAGCTATCTGAACTCCACAGTGATATTTATAAATATACTTGGCTGTGTCCTTTGCTATAACTTAGATAATGTTTCCCATTGCTATGTTTCAACCTTTCCTTTCTTGTTCCTTCCCCACTCTGTTCTCTCTTCATTATAGTGATTTCTTCACTGTAGTAATTCAAATGTGTCTGCCTGTCTCTCTTTTCTAGAAATCTTATTCATTGGGATGGAGGAAGCAGAGAGACAGACACAGAGAGACAGTGAGAGATGAGAGAGAAAGAGTTGCAAGTTCTCATGTAGTGTATGGCAGACACTAATTAAAAGCTGGAGTCCCTTCTCATGAAGATGCAGAACTGTGGCCTCCTTCAAACAATGGGCTTTGTGTGTTTACACCGGCAAAGGAAGCGTCCTTTACCAATATCTGTAGATTTTCAGTTGTTCTGTACATTGTGGTCAGAAGATCTCTTAGGTGAGTGAGAAGCTATGTGGCTTATTCGGGACAACACAAACAGTATGTCAGAGGTAGGACCTACAACCACATTGTACTGACTTGAAGCCTGGCTCTTTAACCACTGGACTATTCTGCCTCTCTCAATACAGTTTTATAACCTTTCTCCATATCCCTCTTCACCAGCACTCTCCACTCAAATACCCCTTTTATTATTAGATATGGGAGCCTCTACTTTCTACTGCGATCCTTCAGTTCCTGTCCTCTTTCTCAAATCTTGGAAATATTTATTCTGCAAAAACATAGGTATTTAAATTTTTTAGAAGGGAAGTGAAGGGAGAGGAGAAACAAAATGCACTGTGGAATGAAATTTTGAAAAAAAAAAAGACTTTTTCTGAAGGACACATTTGGAGAGTATATAGAGTTTCCCTGCACAGTATTATATCTTTTGAGAAACAGAATGATTTTTAACTTGTGAGAAACAAGAGGACAAAGACTAGTTGCTTATTCCATGACTTGATTCCAACTGCTTTCTGGTAAAAGAGAACATTATTACCAATGTTAAGTGATTATGTAGCTTTTGGTACCACTTGTTCTTATTTCTCAGATCTCTGAAAAATTGGCTTGAAGACATGGACTACAGCCAAATGTATTCAACTTTGGGAAGCTGAGAGATTACAACACTGACAATATACTGTACTGGGGTGTGTATGTATTAAAAAACATGTGTTTAATAAACAACAAAAGATTTCAAGAAAAGTAAGCAACTGAGATGATTTTCCCACGACAGCACCACAGTGTTTAAAAATTTATGATTTGTTTTAGTCACTGTGTTAAATTGAAGATGCAGAAAGCAAACTGTGGTTGTACAAAATTATTAATTATAGAGTTCCAAAAATTTTAAAAGTCAATATAAAAACCAGACTTTTTATATTAAAATCCTGGAGCTCTCTAGTGTCTCCAAATTACCTTTGACTCTTCCTAAGTCTACCCAGATCCACTCAGTTACTGTATATTGTCATTTATATTTGGAATCAGAGGCCCTGGGTTTAAATTTTATTTCTGCTACTATCTATTTGAACTTAGTCAAGTCACTCAATTTCTTTAGAATTCACTTTTCTTGCCTGCAAAATATAGGAGTTAGATTAGTTCCTTCTAGTTTTAGATCAGATATAGTCCTTGCTACTTATATTAATATAACCCTACTTTGTGACCTCATCACTTCTTGCCTGAACTACTTTCAGAACCTCCTTACTAGTCATTCTGTCTCTAGTACCCTCTCCCTCTGCATTCAATTAGTCCTTCACATAGCTGTCAAAATAATTTTTCATGAATTTTCGTCATGTGATTGTTGGCAAATATAAATACTGAATGACTGTCAATGATATTTAAAAGATTTGGAGAAGAAAGGCCTTAAAAGGAGCAGATGTTATTCCCATTTCAAGCAAAAGAAAGAGAAAGTAACATACAAGCTATAAACCAGCAAATTTATGATTGCGGGGCAAATTGTAGAACACATCATTGAAGAGTTATGGCTAACATAAAGAGCTAATATGACTTCTCATATCCTAAAAAATATCTTTAAAAAAACAAAAAAAGTATTTATCTAAAAGCAAAAGTTGGCATTAATTCAATGTGAAAATACTGAAAGTTTTCCTGATAAATACAGGAGTAAAGTAAGGATATCCCCTTCCCTCCATTTTTTAATATAGTTCTAGAAAAGCCAGAAATAATAATGACAAGAGAAAGAGATCAAAGACATAAAGATAGACAAAAGGATGACAAAATTATCTCTGTTGCTAAAGATATGTTTTACTTTTAATATCCTAGAGGCAGCAAAGTGAGACAATTTTAATAGGTACAATAAAGCATATTTCTAGATTCAAAACAACTCACAAAATGAACAACATTTTTAATCTTTGAAATTCAGGAGGGGATATTGAAAGCAGTGTCCCATTCAAAATAACTTGAAAAAAGTATAACATGCCTGAGAACCAATCAACCAAAGCACATGTGAGAGCTATTTAATTACAAAAATGAAAGTTAAGCAACTAGAGATATATTCAGTATTAATTGGTATACTATGCCAATATTAAAGTAATTATTATTCTACCTAAAATAATTTACAGATTTAGTTTTATACCAATCAAACTAGCAAGAGATAATTTATGGAATAATGCAAAATAAACATTAATTTGATGAAGCAAAATATCTAGAATATCAAGGGAAATAATGAAATAATACTAGGAGTGAAGGAGAAATAGCAATTCTAGACTTCAAATTGCATTGTCAATGCTAAAGTAGATTAGTGAAGCAGAGAAGATAGAGAAGGATCAGGGAAAAAAAGAAATTAATGACCCAATGTACCATAAACCAAAGAATATAAATTATTTTTTGAAGAACTCCCTATTTAAAGAGAATTGTTGAGATACGTGGAAAACATTTCAATAATAATTTGGTTTAGACCAGCATTTTACACTATATGACATAAGTTCAAAATAGATATGTGACTAAAGGTCATACCATTTAAAAATAGAAGAGAGCTAGATCAGGTCCCTTTCACAGCTATAGCTAAGAGGAGAATTTGTAACCAAAGAAGTGATGGAGGTGATAAAAGAGATAATTTTCCCTACATGAAATTGAAAAGCTCTTGTATCTTCAAAATAATTCACCTAGAAAAAGAAAGGAGCAAACTTTTTACATCTAATATCTTTCAACATAATGCCTTTCCTGGTCTCCTCAACTTCCCTCAGTGATTACTTTGTATTTATTTTGTTTTTATCTGTACATACCTTTATGTAACACCTCCCCCTCTAAAATACATCCTTTTGGAGAGTGATGATTTTGCTTTTCATTTCTTGTATCTATATTCTCAATGCCTAGGACCGAGGCAGGCACATGCAGTATAATAAGTTATTACTCATCTTTGTTGTTTGATTGACTTATTATAGTAACACAAATGTATCAGACCAAAAGCTATTCCCTAATGGAGAAGTGATTAAAGGATATAAAAAAGTAGTTTGCAAAAGGAGATACACAATTTATTAACAATCATATGAAAGATTACTCAAAATCATTAATAATAGTAGTAATACAACCTAACACCTGTGGGTTTCACCTCATATGAAACAAATTTACTAAGACAAAAGATAGAAATAGCTAATATTGGAGAAGTTGCGAAATGACAGACACACTAATACACTATGGGTGAAGATACTAATTGGTCCAACCATTCTGGAAGTCAAATTGGAATTATACAAGAAAGAAAGAAAGAAAGAAAGAAAGAAAGAAAGAAAGAAAGAAAGAAACATTCCAGGTGCTTTGACTAAAAAGACCACAGTGATAGATGTATTAGTTAAGGAGATCAGTGATTAAAAAGAGAAGTACCATATGTATCAATGAATAAATCAAGGATTCAGTATTTATTAATCAAGCCTAGCACTATGCTAAGTGCTAGAATACAAAAGAATTGTTTGTTGTTGTTTATCCTTAGCTCTTGAAGAGAATGAATGACATCAAGAACATCATGTCATGACTTGCAAGTGAATTGGATTTAAGTGAGGCAAGGCTGTGCAAAATCATCAGCCTCACTCTCTTCAAGAGCCATCTGGGTCCAGTGACAAGGTATAGATCAAGACAACTGAAGATGGTTCAAGATGCAGTGAAGGACCTTGGCCTTTTCAAGCTGAGGTCTTCCCTAGATCTCAGTTTGTCTGAGGCAACACCAATTCACTGATTAAGGCTGGGTAAGAAATGAAGCAAAAAAAAATAGGCTCTTCTACCTAGTCAAAAAACAAAACAAAACAAACAAACAAACAATAACAACAACAACAACAACATCAAAATATCTATCTAGAAGGGGAAGACCCTCAAGGTTTCTGGTCAAAACAGAAACAGTTGCTATTTGTACTTCACTCTGAGCCATCAAAACCCAAAAAATGACCAAGTGAGGCTTGGGCTAGTAGAGATGTGAAAATATTACCTGCCTTCAAGGAACTTCTATATTAGTGGGAGGAGAAAACATGTAAATCATATACGTTCAATAAAAATATATACATAGAGGACATAGAAGTTAACCTTGAGCCTCCTGCAGAAGGGAGCATTTTTACTGAGTCCTTAGTAAAACCAAAGGATTCAAAACAGTAGAAATGAGAAGACAGAAAATTCTAGGCATAGATGATAGCCAGTAAAGGCAAAGGTCTAGGGATGGGAGATTGAGTATTATTTGTAAGGGGCAATAAGAAGGCCACTGTCACTGGATTGTAGAATATGTGGAAGAAGTAAGGTACATGAAGACTGGAAAGAGGTGGGTCAGGTTGTGAAGAGCTTTAAATGACAAAAATAGGACTTAATATTTGATCTTGGAAGTAATAAGGAGCCATTGAAGTGAACTACATAGAAAGGTGATGTAGTCAGAGTTAGGTATCAAACCTGAGCGACTGGGAGGATGGTGACATCCTTAGTAATAGAAAAGTTTGGAAGAGGGAAAAGATTTTTTTGGGGGGGGGGTAATGTCTTCTATTTTGGACATGTTGAGTTTGAGATACCTACAAGGACATTCAGTTCATAATCTCAGAAGAGAGGTTAGCTACTGCTTTTTGTTGAAGAAAAGACCTGGAAACAAATTTTTTGCACATCATTTAAGGAATGGCTAAACAAGTTGTGGTATGTCAATGTAATGGAATATTACTGTGATATAAGAAATGGTGAATATAATGAATACAAAAAAGCAAGAGAAGATTTTGAGGAAGTGATAGAATTTGAATTAGAATCAAGGAAAACAATATACACAATGACTATAGTAAGGTAATTTTAAAGAATGGCCACAGAATTATTAAAAATGAATGAATGTTGTGAAATTATACTAACTAAGCTTGACCTCAAAGAATAGATATGAGAATGTATTCCCCTCCCTACTTTTATGAGGTAGAAGACTGCAGATTTGAAATATTGCATACAACATTGGAGCTAATTGATAGGTTGGTTAGTTTTGTTAACTATACTTTTTTTTTGTTTCTTTTTATTCTTTTATTCTGCTCTCTAGGAAGGGGGCAGGGTGGGTAACTATAAACTAGAAAATGGAGCAAAATATCAATAATTTTAGAATAAGAACAGAAAAGAAGAGATCATATCCTACCAAACTTATTTCCTTTTTTGACAGGTTTACCAAATTAGTAGCTCAGGGGAATGCTGTGCTTAGAATTTACCTGGAATTTAGAAAGCATGTGATAAAACTTCCAGTGCTATTCTTGTGGTAAAGATGGAATAATGTGAACTTCAGTACCTTAAATACACATGGAGTCTGAACTAATTCAATGACTGGACTTGGTGTAAAGTCATGAAAAGTTTGATGTATGCTCAGCAAACAGTCCCCAGGATAGTATCCTAAGGATCCATTTTTGGTCCTGTAAGGCATAACATACTTCACAATAAGATATGCAAAGACATACATGATATCTCTATTAAATCTGTAAACGAGACAAAGATGAAATAACATACAATGGATTGATGTGGTTTAGGGGTTCAGGGGTCCTGGGACCCCAAAATCACAACACACGGGTCCTGCCCGAAAGAATTTGACCCAAGCCTTCTTTCGGCCAAAGACAAGGTTTATTAGAATATCCATCATATTGGGCAGACTCTTAAGGAGTCTGGACATTAGTAAGCTATTGGTTAGATTTTAAGAATCAGAGCAGTGGCTAGATTATAAGAATCTCAGCATCTTAATGGAGACAAGATGGAATTTATATACTGAAAGACCGTGGGAGGGATCTAGGATGGTCAAGTAGTCCATGAGGTAATAGAATTAGCAAGGGTGGGAAGTGGCCTGGGGCCATAGGGAGGCAAGACAATGGAGGGGAGATTGGGTGTAGCCACAATGAAAGGCCAGTCGATGGGATTATAGCCTCAGGCAAACCCCAGAGATTTGGCCCTGTGGGAAAGTCCAGGGTTTTTCCTTCCTGGGGCCCAGATCCTAACCCCATCAGATAAGGAAGAACCCATAAAAATCTTTTCAGGTTTGAACATTGGACTGAATCTAATTAAATGAAATGATATAAGGATAAATACAAATTTTTACACTGTTTCAAGAAAAATCTCATGAATTCAAAATGGAAGATAAAAGTTAGAAAAATGGTTTGAAAAAGGGAAACAAAAAAATGAGTAGTTGATATGGGAGGCTTTGGGGAAAAGAGAGTGCATTCTGTTTTGGTCATAAAGGATTTGAAGGGTATCTAGGACATATAATTTGAAATTACCAATAGGTAGTTATTGGTGTAGGTCCGGAGCACAGGAGAGAGACTCTGGTTGATTATATAGCTCTTTGAGTAATCTGCAAAAAAATAATAATTAAATCTTTGAGAGCTTAAGAGGTAAAAAACAAACAAACAAATAAACAAAACACCTAGGACAAAGCCTTAGGGAACACCCACAGTTAGGGAACATAGTATAGATGATCCACTAGATAAAAAGATTGAGGAATGTTCAGTTAGGTAGGATGAGAACCAGGACAGAACAGCATAACCAAAAACTCAGAGGAAAGAAAGTTCCTAATGAACTAGAAAGAATGTTCCCTTATCATTAAATGACATAGCTCAAGAATGTTAGTGAAAAGGTAAAGCCACATACATTGGCAAAGAGGAGACAAAAATATCCTTTTTTGAGTCTACAAGAGGATTTATTTAGAAATCCCCAGATAATCAGCAAAGAAACAAATGGAGAAATGCATATCTTTAGCAATGTAGTACATAAAAATAAATGTACAAAAATCAATATTTCCATAAGAAACCACAAATTTGAAAAGGAAATAATAAGAAAGGAATTATCATACAAAATAACTAAAAATGTATCATATATATAAGTCAATCTTCCAAAGTATACTGAAGACATATAAATGAAATTAAAAACACTCTTTAAATAAATAAAATATTATGCCAAAAATTGGAGAGATATTCATTGTCTGTGATTGGGCCATGCAATATATAAATGATGGCATGATCTAGATTAATTTATATGTTAGTGCTATACTAATGAAATTATTTATTGTCCTATTTAACAAAAAAACCAACTTAATTTGAATAAAAAAACAAAGATCTACACTCTGCAAAGAAATAATGAAAGAGAAATGAAAGTGGAGAAATGAAAGGAGCAAAGCACTTCTATATGTCAGATTATATCCCAAAATGATCATCTCCAAAGTATTTGGATATGTGATAAAAACAGAAAATTAGATTAGTAGAACAGGCTAGATAAGTGAGAATCAAAGACAAAAGAACTCAGTAGCACAGTATTTGCCAAACCCTAGAACATAAATTACTTGGGGAAGAACACATTATTTAACAAGAACTTTTTGGACAACTTGAAAGCAGATTGACTATGTTTTCAATGGAGTGTGGATTAGTAGATGGTGCATTGGCCTTGAAGTAAGTAGGACCTGAATTTGAATCCTGCTTGAGATATTTCCTAACTGTATGAATCCTTTAATCTCTCTGAGTCTCAGTTTCCTCATTTGTAAAATGAAGGTGTTAGATCTGATGATCTCTAAGATCCCTTCCACTGCTAGTAAAGTCAAGAGGCATTTATTAAGTATCTATTATATGCCAGGCACTGTGATGAAGATACAAAGAGGGACAAAACCAACAAAATTATTTGATTTTAGTGGGCTCACACTCTAATGGGAGAAACAACATGCAAACAACTATGCACAAATATATATATATATAATATATATTATATATATATATAATTTGTGTATATGTATGGATGAATGTACATGTGCATGTATATATGTATATGTATATACATATACTCATAGAATAAATTAAAGAGAATCCCAGAGGAAAGGCATTACATTAAGGGAGACTGAGAAAAGACTTTTGGCAGAAGGTGGGATTTTAAGAAGCTAGGGAGTGAAATTGAGAAGGGAAGAATTCCAGGCAGATGAAACAGCCAGTGAAAATGCACAGGGTTAAGAGATTGAGTGCCGTTTGCAAGAAATGACAAGGAGGCCAGTATCACTGGATCCTAGCATACTTGGAGGGGAGTAAGGACTGGAAAGACAGGAAGGTGCCAGGTAATGAAGGGCTTTAAAAGACAAATAGAGGACTTTATATTTGATCCTGGAGATAATAGGGAACCATGGTGTTCATTGAATAGGAGATGCCATGGTCAGATTGACACTTTAGGAAAATCACTTAGGCAGCTAAGTGGAAGAACAACTGGAGTGCTATTTGTCCCATCAATGATGAGTACAGAAGCTGAGTTGAAAGTATGTCTGGAGGTTTTTAATTAATTATTTTTTTTTTTTATGGTGGTGGGTCACTGATATTCATATCCCAATCAGCATAGTTGTGTGATTTCCTCCGCTTTCATTCACTAATTCACAAGTAGAAACAGAGAAAGTGGACAGCGAAAGAGGATAAGGTATGGAGAGAGGAGTAATCCTGGGCTAAGGATTTGCAAGTTATCAGTGGAGTGGGCCCAGAGGGTGGTTGGTTTGTTGCTGGGTTGTTAAAGCAGATAATGAGTAGTGACGTAGTATTGCCTGAGGGAGCCAAGTTTTTGTAAGAGCTTGTAGATGAGCCCTGTTTGACTCACTGAGGTCCAGGAAGAAAGGAAGTTTGTTCATCATGGAATTAGCATTCCATAAGATGCAGTAGAAATGGTAAGAAGGTTAAGAGAGTTCTTTAGGTGGGGTGGGGTTAAGGAGACTATGGATGAGAGAATGGAAGTTGATGCTCCAGGGTAGTTTACTCCCATGTTACTAGTGATTGAGAAACACAGTAAGGGTGATAGGAGTTTGTTAATCGCAGGGATAGTAGTGGGTGGAGAATTATATTACAGAACTGTTCCACCAGCAAGGAATGTTCTCTATGCTTAAATTTCTCATCACAGAGGATTATTGGGTCATAAATTTAGTGCTCAAAGGGACCTTAGATATCATCTCTTTTTACAAGTGAGAAAAATTCATCTCAGAAATCTTAAGGGAATTTCCCAAAACTACACAGGCAATTAAATGGCCAAGTTGGGTTATGAATGTAGCTCCTCTGAGTCCCATGCCTGTACTCTTTACATTGTATTCTGTGGTCTTCTTTAGGTAGTTTGCTTATTCTATTCTCTGCATTTATATCACTATTTTTTGTAGCATAATTCTAGAATATGGGCCCAAATCCCTTTCAGACTGGACCTTGAATTGCTAATGTGAAGCTTGTAGAAGAAGTCTTGAAACTTGGAGTAGCTAATGTTTCTATTTGGAAGATGTTAGTTGTTAGCAGAAAAAAATGAACTTATACCCTGAGCATAGATAGCTTCATCAACTTTTCTCTGCCTACTTATTTAAATGGACAAATGGGAAAGACTTAGAGTTTAAAAACTGGGGAACTCCATCCAAGCCCCAGAGCTGTTTGATGACTATGGGGCAAATCACCATTACCTGTTTTATGGCCTATCTCATAAAGATTTAAATTTGGGAAGCATATTCAACTATCATCATTAGAGTGAGATCTCTTTCTGAGGGGACACAGTACCACACAAGGAAGAGCTAAGGAGGAAAGGTTAAGTCTGAGGACATTGCTTTCCATTAGTCTGCTAGTTATCCTAGAAAGCTTGGTGTCTGGAATTGTGAATCTCTTGCAGAGGGAGATAGAACCCTTGGGGCCAAGATTCTAAGGCAGAGGTTCCCAAACTTATTTAGCCTACTACCTTTTAAAAAAAATGTTACTCAACACCTTCCTGAAAATCTACTTTCTTTAACACTTTAACATTTTTTTTGAAATTTATATCATTTCAAAAATATAAAATATATTTATTTTTAAAATAACACATCTTAAATTTAACAATTTATTGTAAATTTGTGGTCTTTTTACTGCATTGAAATTTTGATGATGCAATATTGTCATGTAAACAGGTCATTACACACATATATTCCTGCCAATGCATGCTGGACATCCTGACAATGTGCTACACACTGGGCTGCCAACACTTGATTGTTAAGACCTCTTGGTGGACTTGACCACAGATTGGTTATAATTTGTATTTTGTGTGTTTATTTGGAAAATAATTAAAGTCACTATGACTTTAACTCTGTTACACAACAGATGAAACATGTATGAATGGTTTTTCAAAATTCTCTTCTTTCTTTATGCTTCCACCACCCCCTTATTTTTATTCAATGCCTCCCAATTGCACCTGAGGCTACTACTGCCCCCCATGGTAATACCCCCAGGAGCAGTATTACCTCCTTTGGGAACCTATGTTTAAGGAACAGAATTTCTATTGGTCCTAGGGTAAAAGTTTTGGTTGTTTATGAATGAGGATAGCAGTACTCTAGCCAAGAAAAGTTCCATTGAGTCAGGAACTGAAGATTATAGAAACTATGGCCACACAGTGCCTGGCATCAACTAACTAAGCATTGTATAGGCACATAATACTGAGCACCATAGAGCAGGATGGTAGAAGCCAGAGAAGCAGTGTCCAGCAGAGTTCATATAAAACCATGGTCAATGGGACCAGTGTGAAGATATTTATAATCCTTCAGCACCAGAGGACTGAATTTCCCTCCCTTGTGTGTACCCTGGACACTTATATTCCTTCTGTGTGTTCTACTTATGATCTCTATGTATGTCCCCTCTTCCCATCAATTCCATGTGTACTTGTGGAAAACAGGTAGACGAGGAATATGTATTGATACTGTTCTTACTATTCCACTTCATGTAATGAATTTGACTTGAACTTATCATGGCCTCTGAATGACTAATGTAAAGGCAATGTACTAGTTTTAGGTTTGCACTCACAAAGTACTTTGAATCTGAAGTAGCAGTCTCTGTAGGACCAAACCTTTGAATGTGAGCTGGAGGGATGGGTATCCCAGAAGAATTTCATAATACTTATTTCTTTAATGGGACTAGAATGTTCTCTGTCTTTCCCCCCTTACTATTTTGTAAATTCTTTGGTAGCAGGCATGCTTTGGATATAGTAGACATTTCATAAATGTTTGCTGAATTAACATAACATATGAATGATCACATTAGAGGACAATACAAGACAATACAGGATTAATTACTAAATTAATTAAATTAAATTATTAAATTAATTGTAGATAGGTACTGAGCGAATTCAGAAGGAAAAAAAAGACACTATCATTTGGCATTATCAGGGAAAATGTCATCAACAAGATGAGATTTGAGTTGGTCTTCAAAGGATAGATTGGATTTCCATAATGAAGTGAAGAGGATATTCCAGGTAGACAACACAGCATAAACAAAGACAAACAGGAGCAAATGAGCCTGAAATGTCCACTTACACAGAGCAAATTGGCCTAACCTAAGTGGGAGGCCTGTGCTGGCATAAGGGTAATAGAGTTGGATGGGTAAGGTAGAATGAGACTGTGGAGGGTCTGGAAATTTAAGCAGAGGAATTTGAACTTGCAATAGGAGGTAATAGGGAGCCATTAGAAGCATCCATGAATAGAGGCAAAACAATGAAAGCAGTGTATGAGAAAAAGAAGCTTGGCAATGGCAAGTAGATTTCCATTGACTTTCTTCAGTGATCTCATCAATGTGGAAGCTCCCTCCAACAGGCCAGATCAAAAGCCAGATACACTTTTTCAGTCTGAGAAATCCTTACCCATGCCCTCTGATAAACCCTTCATAGAGAAGACATTCAACATTCTGGAGGCCTTCTTTCAGGTCTTTTAATATGTAGTGTGTACCAATGCAGCACTCATCTCTCAGCCTTTATCTCTTATTCTTGTTATATGACCAGCCCTTTCCTTTATGAAATAAAATTACTGAAATGAAATATTTTATATAATATCTTACATAGTCCAGGTTTAAACATCAATAACTCTTTGGAATATTTAGTGTCAATTTGGATATTTGCTTTAATGGACCTACACAGAACCCTCATAGATAACCCATCACCAACAACCAGTTATTTTCTTCGTGATTGGGTAAAATTGATTTTACTTTTCTTAATCATGATATTGTTTGGTTGTTGTAATTTCCAATTTTTTGCAATTCAAAGTTTGAGAAAAGTATTAGTGATATATAAGTATGAAGCTTCTTTTTTTCTTCTGATTCTTCAACTATATTTTTCATCATCCTTCCTTTCAAATTGTAATTATTGAGTACCAGTAAACATATTTTGGGAGACATCTTCTCATTTCTCTTCTTTGAAGCCAAGTCTAGTCATTAAATTTTTCCAATATTCAACTTTGAACATTTGATTATTCTTTCCATTTACTTTGATGCAGTTATTGTATATATTGTTGTTCTAGCTCTGTTTACTTCATGGACATCTTTTCATGGAAAGATTTCCTTGTTTAATTTGCTTAAACATATTCCAACTGTTGGACAACTATTTTGTTTCCATATCTTTGCTTCCACAAAAAGTTCTCCTGTAATATTTCAGTGAATGTGGAGTCTTCCTTTTTGTCACTGACCTTCTTCTGTTACATGCTTAGCAGTAGAGTCTCTCAAAGGATATTGACACTTAGCCATTTGATTTGCATAATGCCAAAATGTATTCTAGAATGGTTATACTTTGAATGCATATATTGACTTGGTTAGGAACACCTTTCTTCACGTTTTATAGAAATGCTGTATGCCTCTATTCTCTGCAATAAATGTTGATACATCAGTTTAAATTATCTTCATGGTAGTGTTTTTGTTTATGCTTATTATAAGCACTATAAGAAGAGAAAGCCAGATCACCAATAAAAAGTTGTTCCTTGTTGCCTTTAAACACATTGTGAACCAACTTCCTAATTCCTTTATTGTCTATTAAAAGAATCTAACAATTCCATGAGCCTTATCTGGAGTTTCCTCATGTCACTGGATTTCATTCATGATGGCAAGGTAAATATTGATCTTGAACTGTTCATTTTTTTTCTAGTAATATGTCAACAGAATGGTCATTGGACTAGGAATTTTGTAGTGTACCCAGTTGAAAATTTAATATAATATCATGCACCAGCATCTGTTGCAAAAAAAAGACAGAGAAACTGTGAAGAACTCAAAAAGGCCTTCCAAATTTAACAAACATAAAACTGATATTTGTAAAAACCACTTAATTCTTAGCACCCTATTAATGATTTTCCAATACTTTGTTATGATCACTCTCAAGCAAAAAGAGACTTCACAAAGCTGAAGGGTATTTTGTACTTTTCATTGTTTCATGGATTTTATAGCCAAATAATTTATTACATAGTAGTGATGTATCCCTCATTTACCTGTCTGTTCCTCAGACAATAGACCTAGTCTGTCACCAAGACCAAGATTTTCCAGCTTGGTAGAAAATGCCAGTATTTATATAGTTCAGAAACAGACTTCAGGATCCCAAGTTACAGCCATACCACAATGAAGCATCCCTTTTAGAATACTGTAAAATACTTTGTAGATATGCATATAAGGCTCTAGGACAATTTGGCTTCAGCCTGTACTTTCTGCCTTATTTCATACTGTTATTTCAGACTACTTCCCTTCATACACTCTGCAGTCTTGTTGAATTGCTCTGTTTAGTTAGCCAATCTTGGTCTATTCTCTTCTGCTTCCATAATATCTCCTCTATGTCCATAACGTACTTTTTTTTCACTGAATATTGAAATCCTCTTTCTTCAAGCCCCCCAAAGAAACAAGAACTGGAGATGTGGACTATAGCTCATTTAGATGACATTTAAACACTTAGGGCTCATTTAGAGGGTATAAGGATGTGGGCTATGGTGGCTATATTTAGACTTCAAAAAAAGGCAGAGTGCTTTTCTGAGAATATCAGGCCTGAATAATGGAGAGAATAGTGGCATTGCTGTAACAGAGAATGGGAAATTTGGAGGGGGTTAAGTTAAGACCACTCTTTTTCTTCACTGGAATAAGGGCTCCTTGATTGTGAGGAGTGTAAAAATGAGGAGGAGCTTAATCAGTGTCTCCTATCTAGATCATTCCCTTTATTTGGCAGCAAATGCCTCTCTAAATGAATAATTATGTTGTTTACTCAAACATTGGCACCAAAAATTGATAAAGGAAACTCATACACAACATATATGCCAAAAGAGATTTATTCAAAGACTATTATTTACTGGAGAAGGAATGGAATGCTTTGGGCCTCCAGATTTGGGATGATGGGACATCTTCTACATTTTGCTTCTTTGAATAGGCAAAGTTCCACCTCTGACATGCATTTAGATATACAACCTTCTTTTGAAGGGAATTGCAAGGTAACGAATGACAGGGAGCAAGGCGTAATCTGATAACTCTTCTTCCAGATTTGTGTTTTAGGATCTTTCTGTGTGGTAATTGGTTTAGGGAGGATAAGTATGGAACTAGAAGGCTTTGTGATTTGGCCAAGGTGAACTAATATATCATATAGGTACTTCTGACCAAGATGGCTGCCTGAACAGAGGTAGACCTCATAGCTCTCACATACCTACTGCAGTAAAAAACTAAACTTCCTAAAATACTGAATAAAGGTGAAGAAATCCAATAAGAAACTAAATAGTAAGTACCTTTTTAGACATAAGAACTGCACAAAAAGTCAACCAGAAACCTTCATTCATTACAAAAAAAGCACCAGCACAACCAGCACAGCCCAGGAAAGCAAGCTCAGTCTCCTAGATCAACAAATAACACTTGTAGGTTGAAAGGCTCTATGACCAGAGGTAGTAAGAATGATGTCCTCTCTTTCTCTCCATCTCTCCAAGGATCTAAGAAGATCAGAAAGCCCTAGAGTGGTCAGAAAAGCCCAAGGTAGGGACCAACAAATCAATAAAAAGTTTATTAAATACTATGTGCCAGCCTCTCTTAAGTTCTGGGGATACAAAAAGAGAAAAAAGACTGTCCCTGACCTCAAGAAGCTTAAAATCTAGTGGAAATCTAGGGAGTATCTCTGTTTTGAGATTCATAGAAGGTACTGAAGATCTAACACTGAACCACAAAGACTCAGATGGGCTTAAACCTGGAAAGTAGAGTCTAGTGGAACAAAACAGGTGACCGTGGGTGAGGTCAAGAAGGGCAGACTATCCACCCAGAATGCAACCAGGAATTCTCTGGCTCTAGAACAAAACCCTAATTCTGGCATTAAATCAGGAGAGGTGAGTAAATAAAACATTAATAAGTATTTTAAAATACATATTTTATGTCTGGAGATCGTTAAAAAAGGAGCAAGTAACCATATCAACTGGAAGCAGAGATTCAAAGGAAAAAAAAATCAACTTTCCACAAAGAATCCATGACTAAATTGAAGAAATAAAGGGAGAGATAAGAAATGAAATAAAAGTGCTGAAGGAAAGATTGTAAGAAGAATCAGTAATTTAGAATGGAAAGCGGTAAACCTTACCCAAGTAAAGAACTCCCTGGTGGGCAGCAAGGTGATGCAGTGGATAGAGCACCAGCCTGGATTCAGGAAGACTTGAGTTCAAATCTGACCTCAGACACATAACACTTGCTAGCTGTGTGGCCCTGGGCAAGTCACTTAACTCCATTGCCTAGCCAGAAAAAAAAAAAACTCCCTGAAAAATATAATAGACTAAAATAAATCAATGACTCTGTAAGACAGAAAAAAAAATAAATCAAAATATTGAAAAAAGAAAAAAATGTAAGATAGCTGATTTTGAAAAAGCAATTTATCTGGAAACAGATCAAGGGGAAATAATTTAAGAATCATTAGATTCCCTGAAAACCATGATTACTTTTTAAATGATGCTTTATTTCAAGAAATCAGAAATGAAAATTCCCAGAACCAGAGAACAAAGTAAAATAGAATCTATCCATCACCCTCTTCCTAAAGAAACCTCAAAAAGAAAAGTCCCAAGAATGCCATAGCCAAAACCTAATTGTTAGTGTTCAGAAAAAAGTTCAAGTACCAAGAAATTTTAGTCTTTATAATGTAACATTTGCTAGCTTTCATCATAAACAAGCAAAATTCTTGGTATACAATTTTGCTAATGAAGAGACAAACCAGACCAGGTAGGAAATGGCATAGGTTCTATATTGATATGTAATGGGATCATCAAGCCTAAGATTTGCTTCTGCATTTCCAGTCTGGAAGAGATAGGGAAACCTAATCTTTGTTTAAGATAAAAATAAAATGGTATCAAATAGAGATTTATGTTTTTTTTCCAAGCTGTGTATATGGAAAAGTTCAAAATTCAAAAATTCAGAATTCAAAAATATGATTAAAAATACATGGAAAAAAGGGGTCACCCAATCTACTGGAAAGTGCACTGAATTTGAAGTCAGAGTTCTTATGTTCAAATTCTGACTCTATCCCTTGTTACCTGGGGGGTCTTATGAAAGTCCCTCAATTTCCATGGGCTTCAATTTTTTCATAGTGTAAAATGGGGGAGTTGGACTACATGGCCCTTGAGGATTTTTCCAGTTCTAAATCTATTATCCTGTGACAGCATATGTGATGGCTAGGAGATGAAAGCAAAAGGCAAGGGGGGATTTAACACAGTATACATGCCCCTTTTCTATCAAATACCAGGAAAATTATTTGGAACTGTTCTTTCCAGTGAGGAATCAAATACCTTAGAGAAGGACTTATGTTCTCTCATCATTTGGGATACTATTTGTCAAATGCTAGTTAATTCTATTAGGAAAGAGGAATAAACTTCCAATACACAAGGATCCTAAGAAGTGAGAAGGGCCTGATTTGTTAATATAGTTATGTACAAAAATATGTGTACACGTAGGTTACATTCCTCATAATGAAGAAGGTTAGCATTTGCATTTATAAAATTCTAAGAAACAGTTTGTGTATTCATATAATAAAGTAGTATAGAATTACAGATACAAGACATGGAAAGCATTGTTAACAGTTAAAATTTTTTTGGTCCTGACATAAGGAGGTAATACTTTTGCATAAAACGTTGAGTTTGGTTTTGAATATGGTGGGTTTGGAGCTGGACATATGAGTGGAAGGAATTAGGTAGAAGAGGGAGCTCATGACAGATGGCCTCTATTTGCTCAGTAAAGTATTAACTGAGGTCCTTCACAGAGAGAAAGAAAGTAAGATTAGTGTTTGTGAAGAAGGGAAGGTTTTGAACAGACACTATGGGAAGTTTGTGAGAAAGCCATTCATAGAAGTGTAAAAAAAAATTGCTATGCAATCATGAAGGTGAGTGAAGTTATATTAAGTCAAGTCCTTTGGAATACTCACAAGTAAGGAATAGAAGAATGAACAATATAATGACAACAAGAGAGGGATCCATGGTCAAGGGGAAATACTTTTATGATAATAATGTTATATGCATTCAATGATTTAATATTTACAATGTGCTTTTCTCTTAACAACCACATGAATAATATAATGTAGAATCACCATACTAACTTTTCAGGTGAGGAAACTGAGACTCAGAGAGAGAAAAGTAATGGTTCAGTGAATAAAACACTTAAGCGGGAGTCAAGAATAATTGACTTCAAATCCAGCCTCTGACACTTAACTATGTGACCCTGGGTAAGTCACAACCTGGGAAAGTGACTCACTTTCCCAAACTATACAATGAGAATAATAACAGCATCTAACTTCTAGTGTTATTGTGAGGATCGAAAAAGATAACATTTGTAAAGTGCTTAGCACAGTTCCTAACACATAGCAGGTGCTATAGAAAGGTTTACTCCTTCTTTTCCTTCCAACCTAATGCCCCTAATGAGTGATGGAGCTGGCATTTAAGTGTGTGTCTCCTGATTCCAATACTAATCCTCTTTAAACTTTCCATATGTCCTCTCTAGACAAGAGTCTCATGAACCGCCATAATGTTTCTGACCATCCAAACTTCACTTCTGGAGTACTGGTTTCCTTTGTCAAAAAACAGGGAATTAAGCCGATGCAATGATTATGGAGTCCTCAACACTAAAAGCTTCAATCACTGATTTCTAGATTAACCATCTGCTGGATCAGCTGTAGTTATCCATAGCTGAAACCAAATTAAACCTCTGTAGGTAGACAACCTAGCTTAGATTGTCATTGGATGAAAGATTTAAAGGTCATCAAGTACCTCATTTGTGGATAGTGTCTGATTCAGGATTAGAAACCAAGTTTTCCTAACTCTATATCTAGTACTCTATTACCTCAGCCTGTGACTGCAAATGGCCCACAATTCTGTGTGCCTGAAACAGATTAAAATGTAATTGGGAAAATGTTCAACAATATAAATAAAAATATAATACAACATCAATGATGTTAATTGATGGTTTTCTAAGTCAACATCTGACCAGCAGGGAACTGCTTCTATTTGAGTTTGACCCAACTGTTTATCCTATACCATGCTGGCTCTAGAAAGAGAAATGAATGTCAGCTGAAGTACTGAAGATGATATAGAAACTCTGAACGCACATAATATTGATGTTTGATCTGTGCAATAAATCCTCTATAGCTCAGAATTTTGGGTGTCATGTTGTTTAAGATTTATTCAATCACTATCTGATTGTGTACTTCAGTAACTTTCTGGAGCAACACCTAAGGAATGACTTGATAGCACTGTTTTTTTCTTTGCTAGCACAAAGTATATGCCTATATAGAAGATTCTGCTTTCTAGATGGGACCCTTAGAAGTTCAATAAAGTTTTCAAAGTCCAAAGAAAATTAAATGTTTCCTACTATTGGTAAAAGATTATAATTAGGTTCCTATCTCATTTCTCTATGCTAATCACACCTTTCCATAACCTGAAACAAAAGAGCCATAGCTTCCATTGTTTGTCAGAAATATAACAGGTATTTGAGACTCTGATGCTCCTTCTCAACTGCCCCAGTTCTGGTCTATACCAATCTACAGAGTACCTTCTTGGTAGAGAGGGCTGGAATCTAATAGTGGAAATATTGACACTCTAGTAGGCCTTAAATCAACAGGGCTGCAGTCTAGAATTTCTATTCTCAACTTTCTGCCCTTTAGAGTTGATAGGGGAGTTCCCAGATCAAATTTTGAACTTATAGGATGGTGAGTCTTTGTTATGGTCTTAAGTTCTATCTTTTTATTAAAATTATATTTTCTTTTTAAATTGTGAATGATCACCAACAAACACAAACATTTCAATATATAAAGAACTAGCAAGTGGTTTGTATATAAAGATTTTCTGTTATATAATTTACTTTTAAGAAGTATGTATATGCATGTATACATTTGGATATATTACACATAATTTAATAAGAAAATAAAAACTTGTTCTATTTGTATCCCTTTCAACACTTTTGCATTTAAAATGGATTTATTGATGCTCTTTAAAAAAAGGGGGGGGGGAATTAATGACCAGGGGTTAAGTTGCTGGCTCAGACTGTTTTAGTAGGAGGCTTGCCTATGTGGCTTCCCTTTTAGAGGAGGGACCTGAATGCAGCTGGGCTAAGAGTAGACTTAGGTTCTGTGTTGGGAATGCAGGGGTAATGGGCCTTTCTCTCTTCCAGCAGGAGCTAATAATGACTGTTTTTGGAGCAGAGGCACATGGGAGTTGCATGTGCATTTGCCTGCATGCTCTGGGAGGATTGTTATGGGACCAAAAATTCCTATTCCCCACCTGGAAAATCATGGGCTGTATGATCCTGGAAATTAGTTTTCTAGAAAGAGAAGGGGTGACTTCCTCAGCAGTGCTACCTTTGGAGTTGCCTCAATAGCACACTCAAATTTGAGAGTTTTGGGACCTAAACTTTTAAAGAGAGGAGGGAAAATCCAGTATCTCACCAGTATCTTAGAGAAGAGAATGCAATGTGTGGCCTCTTAGAGCTGGAAGACTACTGAGGGACTATAAGCCACTACATAGAGGAGCAAAAGAATGGGCTTTGCTCTCCATTATTACTGTGTTATTTGGATGGTAAAGGTCTGATTGGAAAGATGATTGCCTCTCTGGAAATTCCATTTGTTGATATTCCAAGGGAACATAAACCTTCAGAATTGGGCTACAATTCTGTATGTCTTCATGGACTTCTGGGGCAAAAGCAGGACTCACAAAAGTGTTGGGGGAGGGGTGGTTTTGTCTGTCTAGCAGTGTCAAATTTGTATCTCTTCCAAAGGATGAGGGAGGGAAAATAAGGTAATCGGGTTAGGGACGTAGTTTTGAAGTTCAAAAGTCAGGAGCAGGGCCAGGATTGGAGATAACAACAATAATGATAATAATAGCTAAAATTTGTGTAGCACTTTAAAGTTTTCAAAACACTCTACAAATATTATTTCATTTAATCCTTATAATAACTCTAGGAGGAAGGAACTACTGTTATTCCCATTTTATAGATGAGGATACTGAAGAAATAAATATTAATGACTTGCTCAGGATCACATAGCTAGTGTCTTAGACTGAATTTGAACTCAAGTCTTCCTGATATCAGGTCTATCACTCTACTGAGGGCCCAGGAGGAAGTTGCCAGACAGAGAAGGGGATAAATCAGGCAGAAGAATATTTTATGGTGATAATGGCTCAGTGATGGTTGGATGTTCCAAGGTGAGAAAGTCGCAGCTGTAAGGGAAGTTCCAGAATGAGACAGGTACAAAAGCATGACTTTGAAGTCAGGGAAATCAGAAGTGAAGTCTGGAGGGGAGAAGGCTATTTGTGTCTGGGGATTTATGAGTTGGAACTCTGAGTGAGGGCAATGAGAGAAAAAAGGATAATGATTTGGGAACCTAAGATGGATCCAGTCCATGGAAGCTTAGAGTCTTGTGCACTGGGTCAGGGAATACAATTATATAGAATTATATGACCTGGGGAAAGATTTCTTGGTGATAAAGGTCATGTTTAAAAACTAGAGGTGATGGGGTGCTTGGGTGCTTGTGTTTGGGTGCTTGTGCTTGTACTTGGACCCCAATTTCTCTCTAGTCTCAGAAACACTGTCTCTGACAACCACTCCCCAGCCCAAGGACACTGTGCCTAGCAGTTATTCATGCATGGGCCCCAGCACGACCCTTATCTTTCTCCCTGGTGCAGCTATCCACACAAAGCTGGGTGAGAGCGTGCTGGGCTGCTCAGGCTTCAGCCCTCAGATTATGTCTCTGGAAGCCTCCCAATTCCTTAGTAAGTTCCTGTCTTGTGAGAAAGCTTTCCCTTGTTGCAGAGCATTCTCTCATTAAGACAGAGGGAGAGGGGTGCCTTGCTCAGCCCAAGGAGTTTTGTCCTTGGTCGGCCCAAGGACTCTTCCTCCTGCCAGACTCCAAAGATCCATACCTCTGTCATCTCCCTCTCTGTCCAGTATACTCCCTGTACTTTCCCGTCCATAGCTCCCAAAGACACTTGCACCTTTGGATTACCTCATCAGTGTCCCTGGCATTCCTTTCCCATGCCCTTTTCCATATAAACCCTAGCTCTATCCTCAGTCTCTTGCAGGTTCCTTAAGAATCCTTGCCCGCTGAAAAACGTAACAATAAATCTTTGCCACCTTGACTTAAAGAATGCTTGAGTCTGTGAATTCATTCCAGACGACCCTGTCCTGTACTCCGGTCTTTGAGGGGTCTCAACCTCTCAGACAACAACAGAGGGCTAGGTATCTCTTCATTGTCCACACTTTCTAGCACAATTTGGAACACCTTCAGATGGTTCATAAACTAGATCAGCTTTGGACTTTTCCCACCTATATTTTCATCTAAAGATAGAGTACAACAATCACAGAACTGATTGGCTCATACCCTGCTGCTTCTGACTTTCCAGACTTCAAAACCATACCTCTGCTGCTGTTTTATCCTGGAACTTCTCTCAAGGTTTGGGGCCTCTCCATCCTGGAATACCCAACTCTTTCTGTAGCTAGCTCATTCTGGAATATCATCTCCATATTCTTCTCTGGCTCCTGGCTTCCCTGGCTTTCTTCAAATCTCAACTAAATTTTCACCTTTTGAAAAAAAAAATCTTTTCCAGTGCTCCATAATCTTAGGGTTTTCCCATTAAGACCACATCCAATATATCCTGTATATGTGTTGTTTATACATAATTGTTTGCTGTTTTTCCCAAACTTAGATTGCCAAGTTCTTGAGAGCAGGAACTGGGCTGTTGTTGGGTTTGTTTATTTGTTTTTGCCTTTCTTTGTATCCCCAGTACTTTGCATAGTTCCTGGCATATAATAAATGCTAGTTGACTGATTATCACATAAGCCTAAATAGTTGACTCAAAGCAAGGATTTTCTTTCCAGCTGTTGGAAATGCTCATTTATGCCAGGGAAGACATTGACTTCATTGTTTTCCCTGCCCTAATTGTCTCTCGATGTATGGCAACAAAGGTAAACACCTACATCAGTTCTGGCAAAAATATCACCAGTGGCTTGTTGATTAAAAGGAATTTGGTTTGGAAAAACAAAACTAGTAATCTGTTGCTCATATCCATAAACCTTGGCTAGTTTCATCATTTAAACTCCTACCCATTGGAAGAAACCCAGAGGAAGAAAAGGAGAAGACTCAGACAGCAGTAATCCTGGATATGAAAAATTATCTTCCATCTAGTATTCAGTAAGACTCCACCCATACCTTTGACATAGAACTCTGGAGGCTGACATGGTGCACTCAAGGACAAAAGAAAACAGCTCCTAGTCCCAAGGAGCAAGACCCATGCCCCCTTCTAAAAACTGACTTGGAATTTTCCATTTGGGAAAAAGTTTAATTTATTACATACACTCTCTGGAATCCAAGGTATGTTGTATCTAATGTATATTTGATTGCACAGAATGTATGTAATATACTACAGTGTCTTCTTCCAGCATAAGAAATTAAATTTGCCTTATCGCCAATTCTTTTTTGTTTACCTGTTTTCTAATGATTCATTCCTATATTTGTTCCTATATGTCCTCCTCTACTATTGTGGAGAAGTTTCTATAATAAAGGGTCCTTAGAGGTAGTGAGGAATTTCTAGTTCCCTTACAAACTCTTTAAGAGCCAGGGTTGTTTAATTTTTTGTCCTTCTGTCCCCACCACCCTGCCTCAGTGTCTGTTACATAGTAGATGCTTAATAAATATCTGTTGATTAGCTGACTGATAAATTATTGTCCAGGTCCTGGAAGTGCCCTAAAGATAGAAAATATCTTACTCTTTGCTTGATCCAGGTGGCACTCAGCCTTCTAAGTGATTAGTCTTTCCATTTCACATTATCATTAATAATAACTAATATTTATATAGTGCTTTAAGGTTTGCACAACACTTTATAAATATTTTCTCATTTACCCTCCCCAATACTCTGGGAGGTAGGTATTTTTATTATTTTTATTTTACAGATGAGGCAGACAGAGATTAAATAATTTGCCCAGGCTTATAGAATTATTAAGTGTCTGAGACTGAATTTGAATTCAGGGCTGCCTGATTCCCTCTTTCATTGAACAAACTAGCTGCCTTTAGTTCTAGGAACTGAAATTGATGTATAAACTAAATGAGAAATGGATCACTTTCTGAAAACACAGTAATAACCTATTTTCCTTAATAGGGGATTTCATACCTCAGCTTTTGATGTAATGGCATTTGAAATAAATCTTAATGGATTTTGGTCCAAAGTCTTCAGAATATCATCATCCTGTATGTATGACAACATAAAACAAAGGAAACTTTCTCCAACCTAAAGAATATAATGTTTTATTCTGTCTTTTTCTTTCTTTCTTTTTTTTTGAAGGGCACAAGGGGGAGGAATCCCAACCCATTTTCTAACACTGTACCATTAATAATCTTTCCATTTTTTGTTGGCTCTTTTATTCTTCCCATTAAATTCAAGATGAAAACCAGCCAAATACTATAAAATCTTATCTATTCAGATACCCTCTTGCTGTTTTTCCAAGGTTCTGTGTCAGCCACATATGCAGTGGGTCAAGATGACCTTTTTTGTAATTTTTCCAAAAGTCTGTATTAAATTGGGTCTAAGTTACTGGCATTTGTTCATTCTTCTCCATCTTTTCTTTTTGTCCTTCCAAGACTGCTCAGGTACGATCCATCTATATATTTTTTAACTCTAATTATATATCATCAATAACACTCTAATTATAGTTCATTAGCATTCCTTTTAAATTCCTATTGTATGGTTCCTAATTGCTCAGTTCAGAAACATGCTATGACATCAATTTCTAAGAGCTCAAAGATATAGCATGCTTTCAAGAACCATTTACATTAAGAAAAATCAAGTTTGGCCACATGGGAAGATCAACGTTTTCTTAGATGTTACTGTACATGACCAGAGGGGCATACCAGGGACATGAGTTCAAGTTTAAGTTTAAGAACAAAACAGAAAAAAGGTAGGTGTAGCTTCATCAATAATGTTGATTTCTCTCCACAATTGTACCAGTCTTTTAATTTGCTTTGCAATAGAAATCTTAAAAATATTTTGAAATGAGGAATAGGGAATAAGCAGTTATGTGGCCTCTACTATTGCCAGGGTCTGTACTAAGTGTTTTACAAATATCTCATTTGATTCTCACAACAACCTTATGGAGTAGGTGTTATGATCCCCTTTTATAGTTGAGGAAACTGAGGCAGAAAGAGGCTAAGTGATCTGCCTACAGTCACAAAGCACCTGAGTGTTTCAGGCTGAATTTAAAATCAAATTTTTCCTGACTCCAGGTCTACTGTATCTACTGTGCCACCCAGCTCCCTTTGACTTTTAAAGACAATGAGTTAAAATATAAAAGTTTCAATTTCTTTTTTTTTTTTGGAGGGGGAATTCTTCTTTCTATGCAAAAGAAACAAAATGGTTTGAAAGGATATTTTTTAAATGAATGATGAAATCAAAGATTTAGAACATAACTATAAGAACATTGCCATTTCTTTCTCCTCCAAAGGACAAGGAAAACAGTAGATCCTATTTTGTTTGAACCTAATATTCTTCCGACACATTCCCCTGCTTCTTACTCCATTCCCTTCACACACAAATACTCTAACTCTACTCTCATCTCTTTTTCTCTCTGTCCTTTTCTCTTTCTTTCCCTCTGTTTCTTTCTATCTTTCTCTCTGTGTATGTATGTGTGTGTCTGTCTCAGTCTCTCACACACACACATGCTTGCAAACGCAATTCAAACAATTAATAATCAATTCAATAATTCAAACTTTGAGAATTCTACTGAACAAATTCTGCAATTTGTACTCATGTAAATGATGTACAGAACATATAGGTTTTTATAATAAACCAGTAATTAGAGCAAGAATCAATAGGAAGCAAAAGTATAATACCTAACATTGAGAATCGAAGGGGTACTTTTTTTTTTTTTAAATAGGGACAGACTAGAGGACTTGAAGTCAGAAATGTTGAGTTCTAATTCTGGCTCTTCCAAAAATTAATTGAAAGACCTTGAGAAAGTAGATTAAAATCGATGGTCCCTGGTTCTTTAATCTGTAAAATCAGAGAGTTTTATTAGATGTTCCAATGTCCTTTCCAGTTCTTCATGGAGTGCCGATTAATGAATTAACATCTTTCTGGAAGGATTTCTCTGGTAGAATGTTACTACTATCTTGTATTAAGGATTATGATGAAGGCATAAAAAGCACATTTATCAAATCTTTAGCTAAGCACAAAGTTGAGAGAGATAGTAAATATATTGAGTTTTCATTGGAATCCAAATTATCTTCAAAGCATGGAATGTTGGGTGGAAACTAATGAGATTTAATTCAATAAATATAAGTGTAAACTCTGGTTATATGGTTAAAAAAATCAACTGTACAAGTAAGGGATAAAGATGATTCAGCTAGAAAGCAATTCATATAAAAAACCTAGGTTTTTGTAGACTGTGTATAAATTCTGAAGTGAATAATCTTAAACATATACCTGCAAACATGTATTTCTCTACTGAAAACAGCAAAAGGAGCTAAAAGTTAATAAGAGATTTCAGTTTTAGGAAAACAGATATAATCACATAAAATAGCTGCATATTTTTACCATTCGAAAACATTTTCTGGCATGAAATTAATTCAATTGGAATAAATTCTGTTTCATGGATGAATATGTCAGTATTTGCCAAATTTATGCAATTCTCTCTAGTTCTTAACAACCTCTCTTTTTATGTGTAATATTAATTAGGTAAAAACTGTGAAGCAGAGAAGATTATCCTACTTCAAGTTTGTAAACCCCCAAATAGGGAAGTTCTTGGTATTTAGAGGTAAGTGAAAACTGGAAGTCATCTAGTTCAACCCCTGGATTTTGCAGATCAGTAAAGTGAGGTCCAGAGGTGAAGTGACTTGGCCAGTCATACGAGTAGCAGTGGCAGAATTAGACCCTAGGTCCCAAAGTTCTTTCCATTATAGCAAACTTTCCATAGATTATATTGCCCTAGGAAATGCAGATTTTGGAAAGATGAGTTCAGGTTGGGAAATGCTGAGTTTGAGGCTTCCAAAGCACGTCCAAGGAGTGTCCAATAGGTAAGATATAAGGGAATGGATCTTACAAGAGAGATTGAGATTGGTGTTATATGTTAACCAGCAAGAAAATTTTGTGATTCCCAAAAGTGTAAGCTAGAATACTTACTAAATTATATAACTGTAAAGAATATGTCATAGAAATATAAATTTATTGAATATAGATAATATTCAATATGTTCCATTATTTAATTAAATAGAATCAGATTGCTGACTAGAAGGGGAGTGATGAGAAACCCAAACTAACAGCTTTCCCTCCTTTATTTACCTTTCTGAAAACATAAATCCTTTAAGAGAGGCAGCATAGTATAGTGACTAAAATATTGGACTTGGTGTCCAGAAGATCTGAATTCAAATTCCACCTAATTCTTGCTATGTAATTATTGCAAATTACCTAACCTCTTTGAGCTTCAGTTTTCTTATGTGTCAAATGGGTACAATAATAACAAACCTGCCTCCATAGGTTTTTTTTCTTGCAAGGTTCAAAAGTACTATGCAAACATCAATTAAAAAAAATAAACATGAGTTATTTTTAAAAGTTCCTAGTTGTGCTTTAAACAAATCCCTTAAATTTATATTTCCTGTAGATATGTTCCTGGTGGTAAAAAAAAAACATTTATACTCAGAACCTACAGTTTAGGGGACCTAGATGGGGGTACTGTAAAGAAAGATTGGCAAAAACTGTGAATTTTATGAATTCCAGCATAAGGACAGTAGTGGAAATTTAATCAAGAGACTAAGAAAAGTAGTAACTGAAACCTATGTGGAGAAGTTTTCTAATTTGTGTGTTTTTGTGCTTACCCTTTGGTTAGATGCTTTACTTACTTTATGTTTCTCTAGTCTGGGTTCTGTGAACTTGTTTTTTAAATATATTGATAACTACTCTAGTATAATTGGTTTCCTTTGTAATGCTCTATATTTTAAATTATTCATTTAAAAACATTATTCAGAAAGTTCATAGGCTTCTCTAGGCTTCCAAAGGGGTTCATGAAACAAATAAGATTAAGATCACTTGTCCTTGTCTTTGATTTCCTAATGCAGTCTTCAAGTGATTAAACAATATATAACCAAGCCTAAGGGAAAGGTGGAGACTGGCTTCTTCATGTTATTCAATGACTGGTTGCTCTCTGTCATATACAAATTGGAAAACAAAACTTCAAAGTCCATAAGTCTACCATTCTTCTGATTTCTTTCACAAAAGAAACTAAAATATTCTCCTTTTCAAATGAGAAAAGAAAAACCAAGCAAACCAAGAATCTGATTATTAAGGGCTCATTCAGTCCAGATCAGTGGCTTTTCTGATCACCTCTGGAGGACTGAAAATACCAGGAATCAGAGACTGATCTGATAAGGGCCACTGACATCTTTTCAGATCAAGTTATCATTTTGAAAGTCATGTGTACTTTTATAGAATGTAGAGCCTTGGCATTACATATGTTTCCCTTAATATTATATTACTTTTGTATACCATTTCTAAAAGTGACAGAGATTACTAAAATATTCTATTAAAAAAGTATACAAGGAGACAAGGGTAAAAGCAAAAAGTTAATAGCAATGATCCTGGCTAGGGGGAGGCCTGAAGTTCATAGAATAAACCTCCCAACACTGCACCTACAAGTGAATTAATGTCTACATGGGACACAATTATAGAAATGGAAGGTACATAAAAGGGGAGAAGGGAGGAAGAGGCTAGAAAGGAATAAGTGATATACTTTAATCAAGTCAAAGATTGACAACAAAGAGAAGATAAATCCTTCAGTCTTTCAGGAAGAAGAGAGCCTACTAGAAAATGAGCAAAGAGGCAAAGGGGGGAACCAAAAGTATAGGAATGAAAGAGGGAAATCTTATTATAGTGGTGAGAGTGGATACCGTTGATGAATGCTCCCATGGTGGAAGAGAGGTAGTCCATAAGTGCACCTTATAATGGGCATCATCTTCAGGGATTTGGTGCTTAGAAATATGTCTCATCCTGCCTCAGGAGAAAGGGAATCAAAGTTCCTGGAGCAAGTGACAATCAATGACAGGAAGCAAAAAGACCCAAGGAAAATATTTCATGTGAAATGGGGGGGAATGGTCATGGCCAGTACCATGGTTAATAATATTCTTCAACAAAAGCAAACAAAAAAAGGAAAAATGCAGAAATAATATTACACTTAAATGACCCATAGATAGCAAACCAATATAAGTATTAAACTTATAAACTAGAATTTCCTTAACGACTAAATTCACAAAGGAAAAAAATTACTTAACTCCAAAAACCAAAACCAAAACCACAGTAATACAATAATGGCAGGACATTTCATTGTCCCTTTATCAGTTTTAGATCTACTCTAACAGATCTTTTGTCTAACAGAGATAGAACAAATGGGGAAATATAGAATGGAACAAATCAATGGCAAACTAGAGCTAAAAGACTTATGACATCTTCTAAATGGGGCTGCTAAAGAATTTACTTGTTTCTTGGCACCATATGGAGTTTTTACAAAAATTCATCATGTAATAGGGTACAGAAATATTGCAAACAACTGTCAAAAGGTAGAGATAGTAAATATATCTTTTATAGACTACAACAAAATAAAAATAATAACCAGTTCAGGGAGCACAAACAAAAGACGGACTCAAATGGAGACTTAACAATGATACCCTACATTATGAGTTGTCAAAGTCCAAATAATAGAAATAATAATGATGTGATAGAAAATGATAATTATGAAACATCATATCAATATTTCTGGAATTTAGCTAATGGGGTCTTCATAATAAAGAGCACATTCCTATGAACTTACAATAAGAAAACAGAGAAAAGGACGATGAATGAACTGAATATGGATTTTTTAAAATTAGGAAGCAAAAAATAAACAAAAAGATGAAATATTTAAAATATGAAAAGGAACTGATAAACTAGAAGCCAAAAAAACCTATAGAAAGAATAAATAAATAAAACTAAAAGCTGTTTCTTTGAAAAGACTATGTTGTTATATGTATATAAATGCATGTATGTGATATATATGTATATACATGTATAAATGTTTGTGTATGTATGTATGTGTACATACACACTCCAAAAACCATTGTGGTAAAAAATATGAACAATTCATTAAAAAGTATTATAAACCATTAATAACTATCTGAAATACTGCTTCAGAATTACTAAAAATAAGAGAAATACAAATCAAAACAGCCCTGAGATTTGACCTCATATGCTTTCAATTGACTAAAGACAGATTGATTGATGATAAAAGGTGGAACTAGTAAATAAAATGTTCAAGGGCTTGCGGGAAGATAGGAATGATAGTGCATTATAAGTGGAGCTGTGAATTAATTCAACCATTTTGGAAAACAGTTTGGAATTATGCAAATAAAGTGATCAAAATGGTCATACCCTTTGACTCAGAGATTCCATTATTTGGTTTGTACTCCAAGGAGGACATTGATAAGAAGAAAGTCCCCATATACACCAAAATATTTAAAACAGCACATTTTGTAATAGAAAAGAATAGCAAGCAAAATCAATGCCAATTGATTGGGGAATGGCTACAGAAAGTAAAGTAATGTTACTCTACTGCAAGAAATTGTGTTATTAATACAGATAATGTAAGAAAAAGCTATATGAATTGACAAAAATGAAGTAAGCAAAGCCTAGAAAACAATATGCACCATGATCACAGCAATGTAAATGGAAAGAAGAATCACACACACAAAAAAACAAACATGCACACAAATCAAGAGTGAATGTTGCCTAATTATAAAAAATAAGCAAGACTTGAAAGAAAAGACGTGAGGAAACACTTCCTCTTTAACCCTTTGCAGAAGTGAGATCCACAAGTGCATTGTACATATTTTCAGAATTTTTCACTTTATTGATCAGCTATGCTAATTTTTTTCTTTTTATTTCTTTTCTTAAAATATACTATTTATCATATGGAATGGCTCTCTGGGTGGGGGGGGGAGAGGAGAGAAACCAAGGAAAATTATAGTGATGTAAAAAAATCAATGAAAACATTTTAAAAAGAATTACAGAGAAATTAATGCAATAGGAACTCAGAGAAGGCTAAATGGTCATGCCCAAAGAGTAGTCAGTGATTATTTGCTATCATCTTAGAAGTTAACTTACATAATTCCCTAGAGATTTCTCCTTGCTTCTCTGATATCTAAAATTTTTATCAATGAGTTAAATCAATGGAAAGAACTGGGGATGTTTAATCTGGATAAGAGAAGACTTAGGGTTAACAAGATTAACAGTCTTCTAGTAATTGAAGAGCTATCATGTGAAGAAAAAAAATAAATTGCACATGTCACAAAACTATAGGAGTAATTTACACTATAGGTGATGGACTAGGAAACTAAAAACATTTCAGCAGGCTCAGTCAGCAAATGAACATTTACCAAGCACCTACTATTTTCCAGGCACTGGGCTAAGCACTGGATATACAAGAGAAGGTAAAAGACAGTCTGGACTCTCAAAGAAGTCAGAGACTAATGAAGGACACAACATGCAAAAATCTATGTACAAATAAGCCCTATACAGGATGAATTGGATAATAATCAGTAGAAGAAAGGCAAAACAAGTAAGGGGGGAGTAGGAATGGCTTCCTTGTAGGGGGGATTCTACCTGGAACTTGAAAAAAGTCAGGAAAGCAAGAGGCATAGATGAAGAGGGAGATAGTACCTGGTATGGGGGACAGCCAGTGACAACATCTGCAGTCCAGTGATGGAGTGTTTTCTTCGAGGATCAGCACAATGTTAAGTGTTAATATTACAGAGTTAGTGAGGGGGAGAGGGAAGGGTGTAAGGTGTAAAAAGACTAGAAACAAGTGTGTGTGCGTGTGTGTGTGTGTGTGTGTGTATGTGTGTGTGTGCATGTGCACATGCGTGCGGGGTTGGGGGAGGACAGGTTATGAATGTCTTTGAATTAAAATAAAAGCACTTTATATTTGACCCTAGATGTGATAGGGAGCCACCAGCGTTTTTTGGAGCAGGGAGTGTGACATCATCACACCTGCTTTTTTAGGAAAATCTCTTTCACAGAGCAGAGAATAGACTGGAGTGGCAAAAATGTTGTGGTGGATAGACTAACCAGCATGCTAATAGAATTGTCCAGGCACAGATGATTATGGACTCTATCAGGGTGGTGATAGTGTCAGAGGAGAGAAGGGAATGTATGTGAGAGATGTTACAAATGTAAAATCAGCCCAGAAGTTCTCTTCAGAAATGTACAGTCTGGTCACAGGTTGTTTCTGAAAAAAAAAAAAATGAGAGAGAATTTGGTTCAATGTCTGCTTCAGCATTTTCTTGGCAGAATTCAATAACATTCTTGAATTTGGGATAATGTGTCTTTGATAACTTGGAAGTGGAGATACTCTGCTACACTTGAGATATCCTTACTTTTGTAATCTTTCACTTGCAGAACTTGTCTTACCAGCTTGAGCTAATCAACTACATATTAGGAACTTCACTGCATCCAGCTGAGAATGTCCATTTTCCCTTTTCCAAAATGGTGACATTAACCCAGTCCAGTAATTGATCAATGGTTATGGACTTTCATCTCTAGGCTATCCCTAGAGAATAGAGAATAGCCAGGTATTCTAATGAATATATGTAGAACTTCTTTGTTGTTCATTCATTCAGTTGTGTCCAACTCTTTGTGATGCCTGGACCATAGGAGCCGGACCCTTCTATCTTTCACTATCTCTGAAAGTCTGTCTGAACTCATGTTTGTTTCTTCCATGACACTATCTGTCCACCTCATTCTCTTTTGTCCCCTTCTCCTTTTGCCTTCAATCTTTCCTAACATCAGGGTTTTTTTCCAATGAGTCCTGTCTTCTCATTATGTAGCCAAAGTACTTAAGCTCCAGCTTACACTCCAGAGTACTATGAAATATTGATCTTTACAGCATCAGACTTTCCTTTCATCACCAGACAAATCTACAGCTGAGCATCCTTTCAGCTTTGGCCTAGCTGTTTTATTCTTTCTGGAACTACTTGTAGTTGTCCTCTACTCTTCCCCAATAACATATTGGATACCTTTCAAACTAAGGGATTCATCTTCCAGTGACATAACTTTTATCATTTTAATATTGTCGATGGAGTTTTCCTGGCAAAGATAGTGAAGTGGTTTGCCATTTCCTTCTCCAGTGGATCACTTTTTGTCAAAACTCTCCATTATGTTTATCTCAGGTAACCTTGCACAGAAAAGCTCATAGTTTCATTGAGTTATGAAAGCCCCTTATCTAGATAACCATCAAACTGCTGGGAAAGAGACCAGACTCATATGGAGGAATCATTCATGCTAGAGGCTTAGTCTGAGGATGTTGCAGAAAGACATAACAGAATATAAGATTCTAACCTCTCTAATTCACTCTCAAGGCTTTCCATTTCTTTGGGAAGAAGAAAGAATAGTGTATATTCCTCTGGTAATATCCAAAACATTCATACGAATCCCTTATTTTGAATATTCTAAGAGTTTGGTTAGTTTCCCTTTGCTTTTTCTTCCCACCACCCCCATTCCACAACAATATAAGAAAAGATGATTTTGCAATTGCTTAGAATTTAAATTTTAAGAAGTTAGGAATGAACTTTGCTTTTTTATAACAATAAAACCAAAAACTGAATGTAGAAAGGTCTACTTATATTGCTGCTAACTATAATTTATATGCCAACCTGGAACACCTTTGATTTTCTTCCTTAAAGTCCACTTGACATCACCTGAATTGTTGCTCTTTGCACCTTTTCCAAAGGGTCCAATAACTCTGGATTTTGTTTTCCATTAGTAGATGTCAATTGGAACTACATGTTTTACCTGGTAGTTTGGTAAGTCAGATTGGCAGCTTCCCAGGTTTGCCTCTAATGAACTATGTGACTTTGGCAAGTTACTTAACTTTGCTATTTTCAGCAAATGAGTGGGTTGGACTGGGTAACCTCTAAAGGGTTTCCCATCTCTATTATTCTGAGATTTTAGTATGTTCTGGTAATGGACTTCCTGCTTCAAATAAATGCTTGTGATACTCAGGTGAGTTGGAATAATGCCATAAAAGAATATATCTCTGTTTAAACAGATCTGTTTTTCCAGTACCTAACCTTATTAAAACCACCTAATTTTCATATTAAAAAGAATCTCTCACAGATGTCAAGATAGACAATAGTTCTCTGCAACTTATATCTAGATCTCTTCTGCATAATATAATAACTGAATTTTTGCCTTTTCTGGTGAACTATTTCAGCAAACTGGCATTGGATCTCAGTTCTTCTGTCTCTAATCCCCACACTGAAGGATCTTTTCAAGAGGAAGTCTTAGGGAGAATCTCCTCGTTATTTGTTTGCTCTTTAATAGCTCAATCCCCAACCTTATACATTGCAATATAGTATTTACAAATGACATTTATGCCCAAAGCAAAATGAATAATTACTTTGGTAGGGGTATATTAACAACTTACATTTGTAAAGCTCTTTAAAACTTGTAAAGTACTTTATATGCATTTGTAACAGTGAAACTGACCAACAGCAGTTCGTTCCTGAAGCATGTGCAGATCTCTGCCTGTTGCCAGCCCAAGTAGAAGAAGCTGAAGAATTGGCTTCTAACTCCTGTCATTTCTCCTCTCACCCCCAGCTCATCTGCATTTGTTGAAATTCTATTCATCCTTTAATCCCCAGCTTGAAAGCAACCTCTTTTCTGAAAACTTTCCTGATTCTGCCCCACAAGAAGTCACCTCTTCCTATCTTGTGCTTCTATCTCTGTTTTCTTTGTCCCTATCTCAGAGCACTTATTTGGGCACTGAGGTTTTACTTTCCCTACTGAATTTGAAAGTCCATCAGGGTAGGGAAAGTGCAACCATGTAGTGGGTAAAGAGAATTGTATGGAAGCACAGATACAAAGAATATCTTAAAGTAGTTACCACAAAGCCACCAAATGGCTTCAACATTTAAGCCCAGAGCTGCCATATTTAATATGATTAATAGAGACAGAGTGTGGAAACAGGGCTGGTTGATTCTTGGGAGACCTGACCATGATATCCTGGAGGTTGAATGGAATAGCCCAGAGTAGTTTGCATGTGTGCTTGGATAGTATAGCATAGACCCAGGAGGCAAAGGCCCTGGTTATTAGCTTATTGTATTATATTTATGAGCTCTTTTCATTTAATTTAATTCAATTCAATGATCATTTTTAAAGAACCTTCTTTATGTGCTGGGCTCTGGGGAAGTATAGAACATAATAGCTAGTATTCATAGAGCTCTGTGCTAAGTGCTTTACTAATACTATCTCATTTGATTCTCACAATAGCCCTAGGAAGTATGTGCTATTATTATCATAATTTTGCAGAGGAGGAAACTGAGGAAGACAGAGGTTATATGACTTACCCTGTTCAATGAAACTATCTAATAAGTATTTAAAGCTGGATTTGAACTGAGGTCTCCCTGACAAGGTCTAGTACTCTGTCCAGTGTGCAACCTAGCTGCCTCAAAGACCCCAGAGGTCATCTCCTTCAACCTCTACTTTTTAGAGATGTGGAAAGTGAAGTCCAAGGGGGATTAAATGACTTGTCCAGTACTTAGTGCTATCCAGCATAATATCTGGCGCATAGTAAGTGACTGAAAAATGTTGATTGATTGATTGTCAGTCACATAGGTAGTAAGCATTGGAGGTGGGATTTGAACCCAAGTCTTCTGACTTCAGAGCCAATATTCTTTCCACTGTGCCATGCTGCTAACTTTGTGGTCTCATTTGATATGGTTATTCACTCTGCTGATGCAAATGACATAAAATATAGAGTGCTAGATCTGGAGTCAGGAACACCTGGGATTGAGTAACAACTAAGACACATATTAGTCATGAGATCCCAGAGAGCTCTGAGCTTCAGCATCTAGATGACACGGAGTATAGAGTTCAGGATTTGGAAGCAGGAAGACTTGAGTTCAAATCCTGCATCAGACACTATGTCTATGACCCAGAACAAGTCACTTAACCTCTCTTTCCCTCAGTTTCATCATCTGTAAAAAGGGGATAATAATTGTACCTATCTCTTAGGGCTGTTATCAGGATCATAGGAGATAATTTATATGTATATCTTTTAAAATTTTTAATCATTATGTGAATTTATTATTATTATTATTACCATCATCATTATTTATTAGCTGATGGTCATCTTTCTAGTGATGAACCTCTCCTAACTTAGCTAGACTCAAGCATAAAGGTTGTTGCTAGGCCCATATTCAAAGTCTTTCCAGCTTGGTAACTTAGCATCTTATGGGAGTTGGGGCAAATATGTGCCTGTGATTAGGCAAATTCCTGAGGGGTGAAGAAGAAAATTCCACCTGGTACTGAGAAAGTCAGATCCAAGTTTTGAGAACAGGCATAAGTAAAAAATCCAGGCCAGGTAGGTAGCAAGGTATTTTTGGAATGCTTATATCCAAGGGGCCAAAACAAGAACAAGGTTCAATGTTAGAAAAGGCATTAGAGGAGTCCTAACTAGATTAGGCTGCACCTAATTCTCCACAGCCTTCATTCCCTGCCTCTTCCCTAGTCCTGTGCAGGATCTGCTGAACCTCTTTCTGACTCAACAGCCAAGCATAGGTAGGTCCTACCAGAGGTCTTATTCCACTGGCAAAGCCTAGAAAACCTAGGGCCTCCTCCTAGACACAATGATGCTGAAGAGGAGGGCATTAGAATTAGCTTAAAAATAGGAGAAATGACTTTGTTCACATTTTCCTCAATAATGTAGCCCTACAAAAGATTTTTAAAATATTTACTACCTTTGATTTAAATTATTTTACTTGTGTTTTTATCAATTAAGCAATGATATGCTATTAAAAAGTATTTATGTGCAGACACTGTGTATACACTATTTTTTTTTCCTTCCCAGGTAGTAGTGATGAATTGAGAGGGTGTGGCTTTAGTCAAAGATAAGAATTGTAGTACACTTGGAAATTGACTCCTATTCCACCTTCCCTCTAACAGTATGGTCATTGTTCCTTATGAACATATATTCAAATATTCTCCAGTTGGAAAACAGTGAAGACCATTGCATCAGCAAACTGGATATACGGTAGTGTATCTTAAGTCAATTTATAAAGTTGTAAATAGTACCCTTATCCTGGATTCCTTTTTCTAGCCACTGCAAGTCTATATTTTGTTGGTGACATCACAAAATTCATCAGCTGTGTTTTTGAAGACCTACTCCTTACAGATTGCCCCAGAATTCCTATTGCTGACTCTAGCCCAGCCTGACCCTGTATAAATTCCAGTGTGCATCCTCCTAATATGGGACTTCTGGCTGCTGGCACCAGCTTCTGCTGTTGGATTCCTCCTGGCCTCTGTACTGTGCCCTCCACTCTGCTGCTCCAGTGACTGAGACATTCTCTGCTTGAAATCATTTCAGCTATAGGCTTCTAAACCCGAAACAGATGTTTGACTGGCTGTTCTTCATTCTATCATGCTGATTCTTGAGTGTCTTAAAATTTTTCAGGTACTGGACAGTAATGCTACATTCTGATTCATGCATCCTTTCTTTACCCAGAGATGTGTGTAGGGAGGGTGGAAGAGAGGTATTGCTTGTTTGGTGGGAAGGTGTGTGTGTTGGGGAGGGGAAGTAAGGAGGAGGTTAAAGAAAAAGTGTGTATGGGAAAGAGACAGGAACATAGATGAGAGAGATAGAGACAGAGGAAAAGACAGAAACACAGACAGACACACAGGTAGACTGAAGGACAGGTAAGCAGATAGAGGAAGGATAGGAAGGAGGGATGGAGGGAGGGAGACAGATGGATAGAGAGAGAAAGAGAGAGAGAGAGAGAGAGAGACAGAGAGAGAGAGACAGAGAGAGAGAGAGAGAGAGAGAGAGCGCATAGGAAAGGAACAAAGTCAACAGGAGACCAAAAACAGTCACTTAAGCATCTCTTGCATTCATGTCCTAACTTAACTGCTTATCTACCACTGATGCCCCTCGTCTTTTTTTTTTTTTTAAATATTCTTTCCTCGCCTCTCAATACACCTAGACATATCATTTGCTTGATTTCCCTGATTCAGCTCTCAAGTCATTCATTGCCTATGTAAAACATCCTGCTTGCTACCCAAGCAGCTGCGTTTTTCCCTCAAGAACTGACTACCCACTTTCAAGAGCCGTCCCCTTTTTGCTCGGGAACCAGTATCAAATGAACCAGTCACAGAAAAGGTGGGAAGCCCGGTCAGAAAAGGGGCTCGTCTTTTAGAGTTTGCACTTTGCAAGCTGTGGGTGTGACTTCATTTCCTCACCACCCACATAAAAAAGATCGCCACCCAATCACTGTGTTTTCTTTCCAAAAGCCCCTCCTCTTTCAGTTTGGCTCGGGAGAGACCCTTCGAAAGCCTGCCCTTTCTGTACTATGCAGCCTGTGACATATAAAAGCTGTTAGCAGCTCCTGGGGCCAGCCGCGTCAAAACTAGCAAGAGTTTTTGCTCTTAGACGGTTTGTAATAAGACACACTCCTCCTTACAAGGGTTTATGCCACAACATAGCAAAGAACTTTTTAAAAAATTGGAAGGACAATATACTCATTTTGGCATTGCTCAGAGGTAAGCCATTTAGCTGAATGAGTCGGTTTTGCATGCATTTATACTAAAATAGCTCACATTTGTTTTTCTTGAATGAAATTGAGATAGAATTATAACTTTTGTATATATTTTGTCACTCTCTGCGCATGTGTCTGTGACACAGCATCCATACCTTTACTGCAGGTAGCAGAAGCTGTTTCCTGAGATGTATTTCTTTTCAATATCTGGATGAAGTTGAGTTCCTTACAGATTGCCCACTTACAACCAAATGCCCACTTGGGCATTTGGTACCCTACAGTGTGTATATGTTAAGACTTTGTGGGCAAATGATTAATAAGACATCTGAGGGCTGAGGGCTCGTGATATGCTGTTTTATTCATCTCCATCTCTGGGAAGTTCATCTTAGGTTTCTTCTTCATCCATTAAAGCAACATGGGCAGTAATTACAGGCTTTCTCATAACATTGATTTGAAAAAAAGTCTTTTGGATTACAGAATATAATCAAGCCAAGGAAAGCTCTCAGAGGAGACATTTGTGTGTAAAATCATACACTCTGGCACATTTCTTTTTTAATTTGCCCTCTCATAGATTGACCCTAACTCTGCCTTCCTGTTTCAAAGCAGAGTAAACCCTGTGGCTTCTCCCCTCCTCCATCCCAAGATGATAGCAATCTCTGCTGTCAGTGGTATCCTCTTGTTCTCCCTTCTCTATGAAACAAGTGCAGTCGTCTTACTCAACGCCACTGACTCATCCTCGCCAACCAATAACTTCACTGATATTGAAGCCGCTCTAAAAGCACATCTGGATTCAGCGGATCTCCCCAAAGTCAGGAGGAAGCGCTACATCTCGCAGAATGACATGATTGCCATACTCGATTATCACAATCAAGTTCGGGGCAAGGTGTTTCCACCTGCTGCCAACATGGAATACATGGTAAGAGGGTTTCTCTTCGTGGCTGTAGGGAGAGGGTTCTTAGTAGGGATGCCCAGTTTTAATTATCAGACTAAGGAGGACCAAAACATCAAGCCAAGGTGATGTTTGGTGTTTTTAAATGGGGAAGAGAAGTGAATGTACAGAGTGGTTCTTAGCTGGTAATGATACCATAGAATTACAAGTGCAGATATTACTGGGATATTCTGTGACTGTTGACAATTAATGTTAATGCCTCAGAAGATAAAGGGATAGAGGATTTTCGGTAAGCTTCTTGAACTTGTCAAAGAAAGAGCTATGAAAAACACAGTGCCTGCACATGAAACATTTGCAAGTGTTGTCTTCATAATGATTTCATTTCTCTCTCAGTTACAGTCTTAATTTGAAAAGTTTCCTTAATAACATTACGTTTCAGCAGACTCCAGTGTGCTTGCCTTGCCTTTCTTGGCCAAAGCTCTTTCTGGAGAGATTCTCTTGCTCTGCTAACAGACTGTGCCCGTTATTTCCTCATTATGGCTTAATGCTTTGTCGTTCAGATAACAGCTCAGTGTAGATTGTTCCAACCTGCAGTGAATAAATACTTTTGTACTCTCCCGTTAAAAATAGGCTATCTATGTTTAAATATTTTACCTAGCAAGTAAAAAATTCAAGTTGTTTTTAAAAGGATACTCAGATTTCTTTTTTTGGGTTTGAATGAATAATGCTTCAAAACAATGTTTAACATCATCTTAAATGAAAGCAGCAGGGAGTCAGCCTTTGGGCACTGAAGACCACCAACCTGGTGCCCAGAAGCAAGTGTTGGGGCAATGATAATGATATACATTCTTAACCTAATCATTTGGAAGTCTTTCAGTCCTGGTCTTCATCTATGTAATTTCAGATAAACTTTTATACTTGGTCAACTGAAGAGGTCAGTGAGGGAAAAAAAAAATAAGGTCACCTTTCAAATGTAAAGAGTCTCTCTGTTCATTTAAGTTTCTTAAGGTCACTTAAGTTTCAGTCCAAATAAACTCTCCTGTGATTTCTAGGAAAGGATAATCTGTGGTCATACCAGTTTGGGTTACTGTCTTTTTGAAGATTTAATAGGAAAGGTACCAAAATGAAAATGATTCCAACTCAGCCAACAAGTATCTGCAGAAATAAGATGCTTCTACAAAGGGAGGACAAATTAATCCATTTAATTATTCTATTTAATTGTTTTTTTAAGGGTAGAATGTTTAGAATGTGTTAGGGCAATAGTGGAACTTCATTGACTTCAAAGATTAGGGGTCATCTAGTCCAAACTATTCATTTTGAAGATGAAGAAACAAAGAGCTTGAAAGATTAAGTGACTTGCCTAAAGTCATACAGTTAGTAATAGAAGAGTCAGGATTTGAACCAGGTCCTCTGTCTCCATATCCAACACTCTTTCACTGAACTGTCCTACCTTTTCCTTTCTCTAGACAGCATGCCAATAACTTACATTTGAATGAAGATAGGGAATTCTTGAGAACAGGTTCAACTGAAAAGATTATACATTACATAAAACATTTTATTATCAGACTAATTACATATAATCATGTTTCACATGCATTGCTTAATTTTTATTTCTCTACAATAACTCTGTGAAGTGTATTATGATAATATTTTATTCTAGTTTTACAGATAGAGAAAATGATGCCCAAATAGATCAACTAAATTGCATTGCTCAAGTTCACACAGCAATAAAGTATGGGACTTGAACACAATATTTATGACTCAATGCAGTGTCCTTTCCAGTACATCATGATCCCTCTCATTTTGTTTTAAGATAATGAAATAATAACATAATTCTTATTTCTCTCATATTTAGTGATATCTCAGCCACTTGTATATTTGGGGAAACGATATCAAAATTAAGAATCAAATAGACCCTCAAGCAAATGGTGCAGTGGATAAAATGCATATTTGGAATCAATAAGTCCTGAGTTCAAATTCTACATTAGACACTAATTTAACTATGTGACCCTGGGCAGGTCACTTACCTTTATTAGCCTCAGTACCTGAATCTGTGAAATGAGAATGTTAATTGCTCCTACCTCCCAAAGCTGTTATGAGAATAAAATGAGATCACAAGTGGAAAGCTCTTTGTAAACCTTAAAGAGCTATATGAATGTTGTTGTTTTTTTAATTTTATTATTGTTGTTGTTGTTCTCTATGAAAAGGGACTAAGAAAATAGCTTAATTGCCTTGAGGAGACTATTATAGAAGAAAGATTTAGGATTTGAAAGCTTTAGGAATTGTTGAGGGAAAGACCATATTCAGTTGACTTTGATTTATTCTACTGTCCCAGGATGGGGAATGTCCCTGACTTTGGGGAACACATTTCCTTTTTCATTTCATGTATCTCAATATCAATGGACTGATTGCCCTATTGTTTCACTCACCATCTTTGCAACTTCCCAGACCAAAACATCTTTCCCAGATTAATGTTTCTCTCTATTCACTCTCTTTCCCAACTAGAAGGTAAGGTCTTTGAGGGCAAGGACTGTCTTCATTTTTTATTTCAGCATTTAGATCAGTTCTTGGAACATAGGGTTACATAGATGTTTTTCATTCATTTATTTTTACATTTGTGGAATTTGGAGATCATTCAAGTACGATGACATGGATTTTGAGTCTCTCTTGGCATGATGATACTCTGAAGTGATAGGCCTTGTTTTAAATTTTCCTTTATTGCATTCAGATAGTTATTTAGGTACAAAATGTCTATTCTAAATCCTACATCAAAAACATGAGGTCTGAAAAACTGGCCTAAAAAGGCCAGTACTATAGTCTTATGATACTTAAGGTGTTTATAAAAGGAACTATAAAGTCATGTACTATAAATTGAAAGAATAGTGATTAGGAAATCTCTAGGACCTCTTTGAAAAGTATTGCACCATATTGCATTGCCTGAACACAAAAAGGCTGGCAGTAATACTACCTACAGAGAATCAGGTTGCTGATGCCTACACACTTCTTTTATCAAAGCTGGCAGATAAAATCATCAAATCACAGATACAAAATCTATAATCTGAGAATGGCCTTAGGGATCCTCTGTTATAACTCTTCTGTTTCATAGATGAGGAAACTGAGGAGAAAATAGGTTGTCACAAAAAAAGCAAGTGACAGGGCTTCACATGTAAAAAGAGACAGGTTTCAAATGTAGACCCTTTGAATCCAAAATTTACCATTATTTCCACTATTCTACATTGCTTCTCAGTTCAAGGACACCTTGAAATACAGAACTCCAATTGGCATTTCCTACCATTATTTACTCTTAGGTAAGCAGAGGAAGGGGATGGGAGGAATAGAGTGGCCTTATGTGATCCTTTTATATTTCTCAGAGCCCCAAGCACAATACTCAGCATATACAGATGCTCAGCAAATTCTTGTTGCTCAATGTTTTCTGCCAAAGCTAAACAAAGGCATTAATTTTTAAATTTTTTATTAATTTATTTTGATTTATCAACAATCACTTCCATAAGCTTTTGAGTTTTAAATTTTTGTCCACTTCCCTCCACAAGACAGCACACAATCTGATCTAGGCTATACATATACATTCCTATTAAACATATTTTCACATTAGTGATGTTGTAAGTAAAAATTAGAACCAATAGGAGGAACCACCAGAAAGAGGAAACAAAACTCAACTGAAGAGAAAAAAATAGCAATTCAAATTCCATAGTTCTTTCTTTGGATGTGGATAGAATTTTCCATCACTAGGCCTTTGGAGATGTCTTAGATCCTTGTATTGCTGGGAGGGGTTAAGTTTATCAAAATTAATCATCATACAACATGGCTGTTATTATATACAACATTCTCTTGGTTCTGCTCACTTCCCTTAGCATCAGACCATACAAATCTTTCCAGGTTAACAAAACCATTATAAACTGGGATAGGTAGGACCTGGACCTGTCATTTCAAGGATACAGGCAAGACAAACATAAGGAATCTCCCTAGATTGGAGCCTTCTCTTCAAAGAGTTGCTCAGAGCACCAAGCTATTAAGTGAATTACCTAGGGTCATGGCCAGTATGTCTTGCTGGCTCCAAGGTCGTTTCTTAACACATTATGCCATATAGTTGAGGTGATGTTGTGAATAAAACAATAGCAGTCAAGAAGACCAGATGGAAGTTCAACCAGTTATAAATATTTATAAAGTTATAAAGCTTTAGTAAATTGACCCAATAATTCAGTCAGAACACAGACTGTTCCATTATACATTTTATAGATTTTGGCTTTCTTTAGGCAAAACCAAGTCTGCAGAAGTTGTAAAAGAATAATCTGTTTGTAGTAGTTTGGTGGGTACCATCTTCTTAAAGGACATTGATAATCTCTACCAATGCTGCCTTCCAATTCAAAGCGCAGTTTAAGATTCCAGTCTTTATTTCAGCTTGTTAAAACTTATAGTATACTATGAGCAATGTGATGATCTGATTTGTTTCTAAGTACTCCAAGAGTTTACAACAAAGTTTGGCTCACTGGGGGTGCTTTAAAATATTTGTTGAATGATTCACTGACCCTTTCCTCAATTTCCTTCTACAAAGAGTAGAAGGTTCTTTTTAGTCAACAACTTAATCTAATACCAACAAGATAAGTTGAATTAGTTTGAGACCAAATGTCACAAACTTTAATCACTTTCTTCTGAAGCTTTTAGCATTATTCATGTAAGACATTAAGATACTTAAAAGAATATATAAACCCCATTTTTAATTTTTTTTTAGGCAATTGGGGTTAAGTGACTTGCCCAAGGTCACACAGCTAGTAAGTGTCAAGTGTTTAGTCTGAGGCTGGATTTGAACTCAGGTCCTCCTGACTCCAAGGCCAGTGCTCTATCCACTGTGTCACCTAGCTGCCCCTTAAACCCCATTTTTTAATGGATGTAAATCAGCCTTGAATGAATCAACACTGCTACACATTAAGAAAAAAAGCAGAGCAATTCACAAGTTGAAACAAAAGCTATTTATCATAGTGTAAATGCATTATACCATAGTGCCTTTGAAAAATGTGACAGTGGGAACTTTTGTTTCTATTTATTTCTTGGCAAAAAGGTACTGGTGAATTCTACTATTTATTAGCTTGATGCCAAAAGAGTCTGAAGAATATAGACTCTAATCTACAGGTGAGAAACAGGTCCAGATTTAGAATTATTGGGAGTCATTTCAAGATATTTCGATCTAATATGGCTGTAAAAATCCATTCTTAACAAATTTTATTAAAATAATTGAGTTTCTTCTTCAAAAGGTGAGAATAAATCAAAATGTTTACTCAGATGTCATGTTCTGCCTTAGCTTTCCCATCAAAATTTCATTAAAATCAAATATTTAAAAAAATAGATTAGGTACCTACTCTTTTCCAGGTACTGTGGAGATGTGAAGGCAAACAAAAAAAATTGTCTTAAGGCATTTATATTGTACTAGGGAGAAACAAAATTTACATACATAAATAAATACAAAATGTATACAAAATAAATATGAGGTAATATGTCCAGAAACACTAGCTATAATGGGGAGAATCAGGAAGGTCAAGTGGAGGAAATGGCCCTTGAGTTGAGCCTTGAATAGAGTAAGGAATCCAGACAGAGACAGGGATGGAAAAATCCTGGATATTCTGTGCAAGAGCTTAGATGGAGAATATGGCATATTATGTAAAGGGAAGAGTAAATATTCAATTTAGTGAGAATGTAAAGTCAGTAATATGAACTCATGTTAATATTCATTATATACTGCACATCTACTCTTAACCTCCCATGAACATCTGGCTTGTGGTTTGGTTCAGTCTGGTTTTCTTAAGTTAGTTTAGTAAAGTGGTATCAAGAGTTCAGGGATTTGACTAAAGCCTAAAGTCAGTATGATGTGTATCAGTGGATGGAATGACCACACCTAGCAAATCACAGATTTAAAAAAAATTGAGGATTTTATTCACAGATATGGGTATATCATCTATGTTTACAAATGTGCATGTGCTTATTTCAAATCTACACTGATCTCTCCATTTAAATATCCCTTCCCCCAACCCATGTATGTTACAATACACTCATGTCATTTCATCTTGAGACCTTCTTGTCTATTGATTTTGTTGTTCGGTCACATCCAGCTCTTCATGACCATGCGGACTATACTGTCGATGAGGTTTTCTTGCCAAAGATACTGGAATTGTTTTTCATTTCCTTCTCCAGCACGTTGATGCAAATACAAGTTAAGTGACTTGCCCAAAGTCAAACAGCTAAAAACTGTCTGAAGTAAAATTTGAACTCAGGTCTTCCTGACTCCAGGCCCAGCTCTCTATTCACTGAGCCAGCTAGCTGCCTCTTGTCCATAGTTTTCTTCAACTCCTTTTGATAGAGGACCCACTGCAATATGCTAAATGCTCCCTAATTATTTTAGTATTTTATTGATGAGACTACCACTACACAGTTCACTATCTGTCATCCCTTTTTCATACTATATGCTTTGCTCAGCTACTTTTTTTGTCATATATGTCATGAATAATGTCTTCGACTTCTCATACCAACATTATGGTTGGTAACAAGGTACAACCCACTTATGTCTACTTTCCACAATTATGTGAATGACCAACAGTTGTGATTCTTCTCAGTGGTGCTCCTTTGTTCATAACCCTGTATTATCATTTGAAGAATATGAAAGAAAAGAAGAAGAAAAAAGAGGAGGAGGAGGAGGAGGAGGAAGAGGAAGAAGAAAGATTATCCACATTTTACAGATGACGAAATTGAGGCTGAGTTTGCCTAGGGTCATACATTTCTTAGTGTCAGATGTAGAATCTGAACATGAGTCTCCTCACTCCAAATCCAGTTTTCTCTCCACTATACCACACTACCTCTACTGACCACGTCCCAGTAATCTGAGGCAATAGCTATTTTTCTTTCTTCCTAAGAATGCAATTTAAACCACATATCCAATTGCAGAAATCAAAGTAGTTGGAACAGTGGATAGAATGTTAGTCCTGGAGTTGAGGAGACCTAAGTTTAAATCCTACTTCAAACACTTCCTAGCTGTATGACATTGGACAAGTCACTTAACCTGTTAGCCTCAGTTTCTTCATCTATAGAATAGGAATAATAATAACACCTATCTTCCTGGGTTGTTGTGAGGATAAAAGAGATAATAATTGTAAAGCCCTTAGCACAGTGCCTGGCACATATTAAGTACTATATAAATGTTAGTGGTCAGGGTACTAAATCTCACATTAGAGAGACCTGGCTTCATATAATAGCCAGAATTTTTTTATGTAGATTTGCAAAGTGTTTAGAAATACTACTTTATTTTATCATCACAACAACTCTGGAGGAAGGCAATATTATTACCCCCCATTTTAGAGATGAAGAAACTGAAGGAGACTGTAGTATAGTGATTTCTCCAAGATCACACAGCTAGTGAGTAACTGAGGTAAGTCTTCCTGATTCTAGATCCACTAGATGTAGATCCCACTGGGCCATCTAGTTTCCCATAACTTTCATATTCTACTTTTGACACTTAACTAGCTGTGTACCCAAGGAAAAGACACTAAACCTCTCTGATCATCAATATCCTCATCTATAAAATGGTAATAATAATTATTATAGTGCCTACTTTATAGGATTGTTATGAGCATCAATATGAAAAAAACTTATGTATACTTTAAGACAAATTATAAGCCAGCAATTATCTGAAAATTCTTCATGTAAATCTGCCCATATATTTAGCATAACTTACATAGACATGTGCAAAAGAGGCATTTGTAATTAGGTCAAAGCTACCGGTTTATTTTATGTGAATTATCATGCCTAAAGTCTAATTGGATCTTACTTCTCATGGCGTCTTATGAGAAAGGGAAGGGAAAAGGGAAGGAAAGAAGGCAAACCATCAATTTGTACTAAATCACCTGGAAGTATGATTTTAACGAATGAGTAAGTGAGTGAATGAATGAATGAAAAATATTTTAAAAGAACCTTGGAAATAACTAAACTGATCTACTTGCCAAGGATGAGTAGTAATAAATTATAATTTAGGACGGAGTAGAGATATTTGCAAACTAACTCCCACCAATCCGTGTATTTTCCTATGGTAGCAAGAAAGGTATGATATCATAATAGTTCAATCTTAGTCATCATCCACTGAGACAAGCCTCATCTACTACCTCATTCCTGTGCTAGGTGAGGCCGTGTGGTATAATGGAAAGAACACTAGATGATTAATTTGGAGGCTGAGGTTCTAGTCCTCATTTTTTTCTCTGCCTATGTGGGCAAGTCATTTCATATTTCTGGGACTAAATTTTCTGATGAGTAGCAGGTTTAGACAAGAGGATTTCAATATGTCATAATCACATAGCTAGACTGGATGCCAAAGTCAATTTAGCCAAACCCATAAGAGTCCCAGACTGACATTCATCAAACCTCTGCTTCAGAATCACATAGAACTGAGTACCTCCTATAAAAGCCCATTCAATTTTTTGACAACTCTTTGTTAGAGATGTTGACACAACCTTAGCACTGAGTAAAAATCTGACTCCTTCAAATTGCTACCCACTTACCCTTATTCTGCTGTCTTGGACCAAATAGAGAATACCTAGTCCCTCTTCTGTATGATGACATTTTAAATATTTGTAGACTACCCATCACAACTCTCCTAAGTCTTCTCTTCTCCAGGCTAACTGTCCTCTGATCTTTCAATAGTTCCTCAAGAGGCTTGGCTAATCTAAAATCCCACCCTGCCTTAATGACCTGTGACCCCATAAGACTGAGGAGCAATAATCCATCCTTTATTTTAATGTGGAAGAGAATATTAAGAGTCTTTATAGAGAGTGAAATATTTTATAGTTTATATGTAAACGCCAACCAAAACCAGCCCCCTTCTGGAAGATATCCATCCTTATCCAAATTCATACAGAATAGTATAATGTCCACAGACTGGGCATTTACACTTATTTGGGTGTGAGAATGCTTTTTTTTCCTCATTGTAAGCATGAGAAATTTAAAGTGTCAACTCTGAAGTCTTTCCATAAATGTTTTCATGACCACTAGAAAGTCTCCTGAGACTTTTTGCCAAAGAGCAATGAACCCAGCAGGATCTCTGACAGGAAGGCATTTCTCCAGCACATTCAGAGCTCCACATTCCTGTTCTACATAATGGAGAACCTTTTCAATGCCTTGGCTAGAAACAGAGACAGGGCACATTTTTCAAGAATTTTCATCCAAGGTACACATTACTTTGACTAACTTGTACATGAATGGAGAAGGTAGTAACCTTGAAAGTTCCCTGCTTTTAGTCAGCTTTCCACACACAAAGCCAAAAGGAGACAAGGTTGTACTATTTTTTCCAGCTGTGAAATGGATGCTAAAAAGGTAAAAGGTACAGGCAAATTCTATGGATCATTGTAAACTCATGGCTTCATTGGAAATACAACAAAACTGAGAATAAAAAGTACCCCAAATACATAGGATCCAAATATGAATTATTTACCTTTATGACATTAGGTTCTAGTAGTTAATTCCACATTTGATTTCCACAAGGTTGCCAAAGTGTTTTCCTTAAGTGCAGGCCTAAATCATATCACTCTTCTTTTCAGTAAACTCTATGGGCTCCCTATTACTTCTAAGGCCAAAAAGAAATTATTTTTCTTGTTTTTTTGTATTTAAATTTACCTGTGATCTCTTAATTGCCAAATGTGATGGCCTTCACTCAAACCTCATCCTTCCTGGCCCCTTTGAGCATTGTTGAATATCTTTTCTTCTCTGCTCTCTAGATTTTCATTACCCCTATCTCCTGTTTCTCCTTTCTATGTAAGAGATTCTTCCTTTGCTGGATCTGTCTTCTTTGCTGGATCTTCAACCCTGTCACTTGCTTTGAGTCTCCCCCAAGTTGTGTCCCAGGACCTTTTCTATTTTCCCTCTATACCATCTCACTTGGTAATCTCACATGGGATCAACTATTATTTCCATGCAGATTATTCCAACATCTATATACCTAGCCGTAATATCTCTCCTAAGCTCCAGTCTTACATTACTAATTGCCTTGTAGACATCTTGAATTGAAAAGTTTTATAGGCATCTCAATTTCACCATGCCCAAAATGGAACACATCTTTCCATCCAAACTCTACCCTCTTCCCAACTTTCCTATTTCTATAGGAGGCACCACTATCCTCTTACTCACTGATCCTCACAATCTTTGTTTCATTCTCAAATCTTCACTTACACTTAACTCAAATATTTAACCTTTTGTTAAGTCTTGCCATTTTTACTTTCACAATATTTCCTGTATATGTCCCCTTATTCTCACTCATGTAGCCAAATATAGACTTTAATTACCCCTCTAGCCTGAACCATTGCAGGAGCCTTGGTCTCCCTGCCTGAAGTCTCTCTCCATTCCAGTTCATTCTTGATTCAGCTGCCAATATGATTTCCTGCATCATACATCTCACTACGTCACATTCTTACTCAAAAAACTTTAATAGGCTGTCTATTACCTCCAGTATGAAACAGAAAATCTTCTGTTTCTCATTTAAAGACTTACCTCTTCTCTTTCTAGTCTTCCTACATGTTACTCCCCTCCCATGCCCTCTTTGACCGGGCTGCAATGGCCTACTTGCTGGTTCTTCATCTTCCAACTGCATGCATTTGCACTAACTATCCCCCCCTGCCTGGAATGCTCTATTTCCTCATCTCCAACTTCTGGCTTCCCTTACTTCCTTCAAGACTCAGTTCAACTCCTATTCCTTATAGGAAGCTTTTCCCAGTTCCTTTTTTTCCTGAAATTGCTTTCAGTTTACACTATATATTTGCTGGATAAATTATTCCTAGCTACAATCCTGTATACTTTTTGCTTTTTGGAAGATAATATTCCCAAGTTCTCCACTTTTTCATTGTGGAGGCTGCTAAGTTGTGCGTGAATCTTGACTTTGGCTCCTTAGTACCTGAATTCTTTCTTTCTTTCTTTTATTATTTTATTATTATTAACTAGGTAAAAGATGTCATTCTCTGCCTTATTTCTTGCCTATCTTTAATCACTGAATGAGACATTGCCTCAGTCAAACTGAGACCTGTTAAAGACCTTAGGTTAAAAAGGTCAAGGTCTCCCATTGCATATAGGGCCATCTCCAGTCATTTTGATCTATATCTTGTCACTGGACCCAGATGGCTCCACAGGAGAAAGTGAGGCTGGTGACTTTGCACAGCCCTCCCTCACTTAAATCCAATTAACTTTACTCTTTGAGAATGAACATATATAAAATGGATACACAAAAACATACATATAGGATTTACATTGTTATTTATATGTCATCTTCCTAATTAGAATGTGAGGTCATTCTGAGTAAGGATCATGTTTCTACCATTTTTTAAAAAAAATTCCAGTGCTTTGCACATTTGGAAGATAATAAGGGCTTAATAAATACACACACACACACACACACACACACACACACACACACACACACACA
>NW_020954590.1:97482775-97567104 GCF_900497805.2 Vombatus ursinus
ACACACACACACACACACACACACACACACACACACACACACACACATGATTTTCCCTTCACTCCTCACCCAGAACACTCCATTGCTCAATTCCATGCTTTTCTACAAGCTTCCTGGAATGCATTCCTTCCTCACTTTTACCTTTTAACAAACCTACTTTTCTTCAAAAGGCATCTAGGTGGCACAGTAGATAGAGTGCCAGACCTGGAGTCAGAATGACTTCTTTCTGAGTTCAAATCAGGCATCACACAGTAACTGTGTGACTCTGGGCAAGTCACTTAACCCTCATTTGCCTGTTTTCTCATCTTAAAATGAGTTGGAGAAGGAAGTACCAAACCACTCCAGTGTCTTTGCCAAGAAAAACCCAAACTAGCTCAGAAAGAGTCAGACACAACTGAAATGACTCAACAATAACAACATATTTCCTTCAAAGTCTAGCTCAGCAAACTTTCTACATGAAGTATTTTCTGATTACATTAGCACCTACCTAACCCCAAATTATTTTACTTGTTTTGTATAGATCTTGTATTTACTTATGGACATGTCCCTTCACCCAAAACAATATAAGCCCCTTGAAGGCAAGGACTATTTTATTTCTCACTACATCTGTGGTACCTAGCACATTGCCTGGCACATATTAGACCCATAACAAACGCGTGGTTGATTGGCATAAAATGTTCTATCCAAAAGTATTCATTTATTTATTTAGCATATTGGATAGAAATTACATTATATTCTAGAAAACCAATAGCCTATTAAAGAGAAATGAGCTTAGAGTCACATTTCCTGATTGTCTATACCAGCTAACCTTTCTGAGCCTCAATTCAGTTATCTTGAAAATTCAAATGATAATTATATCATCTACTTCATAGGATTGTTATAACTCTATATATTATATGCATATATATTAAAGCATTTATTAAGTTAAAGTACCCTATAAATGCAAAATATTATTATTAACATGTATATTTATTTAGAAATCCTTGTGTTTATGCAAGTTAGTTTTTAGTTCTTTTGTCCACATGTGGGTTCAGCTGATATTACTATGCTAGGCAGAGAAAATGCTGGAAACCGTCCAGTTTTACAACTTAGGATATCTTCTACCAAGAGGAAGCAAATGTGTGGGAAAGCAAATTGACTGTGTTGAGGTAATTCATTGGAGAACATTAGTTAATGAAGCAACCTCCATTCATCATTTAGAATGCTGAATAAGGAATGTGTAGGTGATGGTCATGAGGGAAGATACTACTCTTGGAATGACATCATTAAAAGAAAAGGGACATCTCACATCACATCAGACCTATGGGACTAGACCCTGAAAATTTTAGGAAAGTTTCAGTTACATGTTCCATATTATAAAGATAGAAACATGAGAAAATTCACGAATCTTCCCATGGTTAACCAGAATCTCAACCTGCCTCCAATGGTCATATCTTGAGATGCCACACTATGCCATTAGAGACAAGAATTTTCTAGAAATAGTCTCAGGATTCTAAAAATAGGAACTGGCTCCATGGGGACCCTGGTCTGGACTAGCATGAATCTTAAACTTTAATGTTTAGCCATGATCAAATTGACATACATAATTCAGTATATCTAATATATATTCAATGCTATTTAGTTGTTTGTGACTCTTCCTGAAGGGATGGAAGAAGCATGAAAGAATTAAAAACTCTTTGAAACAATAAGGCAATTAATGCAAATTGGCTTTAGGTTTAGAGGGACAAGGTTCTCTTTAAGCCGACCCTGATTGTCTCAAAATATCTAAAACCACAAGCCAAACATTTTTGATGTAGATATGACTGGTTACTCAGTAAGTTATATGTTTAGTATTTAGACTATGTTTTAACTTTATCTTTAAATTAAGTTCATAAAATTTGATAGAACATAAACCAAAGTAAAACTTTTAAAGAAGATGTCACTTGGATGCAAACATAGATGTGGAAATCAGATATTTCCTAACCTAATTAAATGTCAATCTAGTACTAAATCTACATTCCTTTCTATATTCTTAACTGATCATATGTCTTTCCCAAGCAGTAGGTAGAAGCAAAGATATTTGTGATGTATTGCCCATGGTGGTTAAACATGCTTTTCCCAAAATGTTGTTGTTGTTCATCATTTCATTATTGTGTGACTCTTTGTTTTCCCCCTTTGGGTTTTTCTTGGCAAAGATACTGGAGTAGTTTGCCATTTCCTTCTCCACTTGATTTTATAGATGAGGAAACTGAGACAAATAGGGTTAAGTGACTTGTCCAGGGTCAAACAGCTAGTAAGTGTCTGAGGTCAAATTTGAACTCAGGAGGATGAGTCTTCCTGACTCTAGGCCTGGCACTCTATCTATTATGCAACCTAGCTGACCTTTTGTCAAAATAGGTAACAGCAAAATTTGAGGTTTCCATTTTAAAAGCCAACATAGACCCCAGGCATATTTTAATTTTTTAATTATATAAGAAGTTATCTTATTATAGTATTGTAAAATTTAGTATTTTTAAAAGTTTTTAGGGAAAATTAAAGAAAAATTAGTCCATCATTCTTATTAGCACTATTATATATTAAAACCTATTCTTCCTTAGAAAGAGGGAGCATGGTTAGGATCCATTAATGTATTTGAAATGGTCTTGCAGTGTAAAAGAGAAGGGCCTTAACCAAAAATAGACAGAGGAAGGAACCGAAAACATTTCTGTAAATGGTACCACCATTCTCATAGCCACCCTAATGACACATTTCACTCCTTCCTTTCCATTGACTTCCATAGCCAATTAATTAATAAGTCAGTGTGTTCACAGTATATATCACCAGCCCTCCCTCCTTTTCATCTGCTACCACCATAGTACAACACATCATTACCTTCTCATGGACTATTATAATTGCCTTTAGTGTCATCACTCTCCCACCCCTCACCATAGATCCTTTACACTGCCACCAGAGTAATCTTGTTATGTATAAATTTGATCATACCGTCCTCAATAGCTCTTGCCTAAGATACAAAACTCAATGTTTAATTAAGCATTCAAGACACTTGTCAATATGGCACCCACTTATCTTTATGGTCTTAGCCCATACACTTCTCTTTTATGTTCTCTACTTTACAAACAAATTGAACTAGACATTTTCCACAGACATTTCTCTATTATTATCTGCCTCCTTTGCTCAAAGTATTTCCTAACCATAGGAATGAGAGAGGCAGCTGTCACACTGTAAGAGAGAAAAAGGGTTAAAAAAGACCTTGGCAGACAAGAGCATTGGGATGACAGATTAAATTTATACAGATAAATTTAAAATATTACAATGGAGATTTTAAAAATAACCTTTACAAGTACAAAATGATGATGAAGGAGATGATGGCTTAGCAGTTCATCTGCAAAACATATGAAGGCTTTTAGTGGAATGAAGACTTGGTATGGGTCAATATGCTATCTTTGAAACCAAGAAAACTAAGGAATTAAGAGTTCTACTGTAATCTTTCTTGGTCAGAACACATCTGAACTATTATATTCAACTCTGAGCATCACATTTTAGGAAAGCCATTGATTGATAAGCTGAAAAACATCTAGAGAAATGAAAACAATTTGGTGAAAAGCCACACATATGTGTCATATCAGAATCAGTTGAAGAAACTGGTAATGTCTAGCCTGGAGAACAGAAGACTTACCAAGAACGTGATAGCTAAAGCATTTAAAGGGCTATTACATAGAAGAAGGAGTTGAATTATTCTCCTTGCACCCAGAGGGGAGAAATAGGAGCAATAGGTAGAAGTTACAAAGGGAGAAATTTAGGCTGAGTGAAAGAAGATACTTCCTTACAATTTGATTGTTGCCCAAAAGAGGACTGGTCTGTTTCATCTCATGATTTCTCCTCATTGGAGATCATCAGGCAAAGACTAGAAAAACCACTTGTTGGGTATGTTAAAGAGGGCTTTTCTTTCAGGAATAGGTTGATTTAGATGGCTTCTGAGAACCATTGCCTCCAGTGGCATGATGGAAGGAATATTGTCTCTGAAGTCAGAAAATCTGATTCAAATCCTGGATCTGCCATTAACTACTTATATGACCTTTGGACAAATCACTTCCTATTTCTAATTCTCAGTTTGCTCATCTGTAAAATCAGGGGGTTGAACTTAAAGGCCTCTAAGGTCCTTTCTGGCTCTTAACCATCAGTTCTATGATCCCTTTCAACCAGGGGCAAGCTGGAACTGCTTGTACCAGCTCTGAGAACTGATTAAGCATTCGCACCTCTGAAGTTGGTAAATATTGCAAATCAGGGACATATTTATTGTTTTGTTGGTTGTTCAGACTTAAGAAAATCATGGAGAAAATATTAATAAGTCAAATTAAACTTAAAAGCTTGTTGTACTTTTTTGGAGATCCAGTTGTTAAACATATAGCATGCCACTGCTTCCAACTATCACAATCTGTGAATGTGTGATATGAAATGTCATTTCTACCTGTTTTTCACAATCTAGAGACAATAATTCATAAGATTCTTAATTTCAACATACTTTCTCCAGAATTTTTATCATGAGGCACTATGATAGAATATCTGGAGAGCTTGCTCCAAGTCAAGAAGACCCACATTCCAGTCCTATGTTTGACATTTACTAGATGTGTAACCTTGGGCTACTCAATCTCTCGGTGCCCTAGGCCATGCTCTGAATTAGAAGTTACAAAGGAGTTGCCTATATGCATTTACTGAGGTAGATATTCCACCAGGAGATCACAGGTATGGACTCAAAATATTTTTTTTCTAGAATTAAAAAAATGCCACATTTTCCACAAAAGTCTCTCTTCCTATTCTCAATCAGAAATTATCTTTTCTTAATGAGATCTCATAGTATTTCATATCTCTCATACTTTTATCTGTCACATTTCATGTTATAAATATTTCTGCATCAGAATGAATTGAAAACTTCCTGAAGTCAGTCAGCATCTTATACTCTTCACAGATTCTTCCCTCAAAGATGTTCTCTAGCCCTATGATTTCACTGGTGTATGGATTTCCAGGTGTGGATACTCCCTTCATCTGTGCAAATCAGATACTTATTTATAATTTAAAGTCTTGGAGTGTTAGCCAGGGAACTGAGAGGGTAATTCACATATGGTCATACAGCTAGGATATGCCAGAGATAGAGTTTGAACTCAGATAACTTCCTGACATTAAGATCAGTCCTTTATCCACTATATCCACTACCCTTTGTTCCCTGTACACATCAGGTATTTAATAAATGTACTCTAACTTAATAAATGAATCACTTAATCAGTGTTTGAATATTTGCTGAAGCTCCTAAAGGTTTGGGTTTTTTTTTGCTAATTTTTGTCTTCTCTGGTGATGTTTTTCCCATTTCTAAGCACACAATTACTAATACAATTTGCCCTGCTTCTGATTATATAGTAGTTTAAATTGTTCCAATCCAAAGGAAAAAAATCCTCTATTTGGGTTTCTATCTGATTGCTTACTTAGCTTGGATTAGAGCTTGAAGCCACATTAATGCCAAACTGCATTGCTAATGTGACCCAAACTATACACTAACATTTTTTCCACGGTTTTCTAGCTACTTGCTCTACAAGTCTGCCATGTGAGAGTATGCTATTACAATAAGACAGTGGGAGTTCTAGTTTTGTGCTGTTGTGTTGGCTAGGGAAATTTGGGGTTGTTTGATTCCTCTCGTTAATGATGACAAGTGACCTTAGTTGTGCTTAGTAGATTTGTTGTGTATTTATGAATTATCCAAAATGAACTGAATTTTCATCAGAACTTTCTCCTGAACTGCTGGGTCTATGTTGTTCCTGGAAAATGGTCCCTCGTCTGCCACAGGTCTTTAAAGGGAACCCAGGAAAGTCTATCAATAGAGAAGATTTGAGAATGTCACTTCACAGACAAAGTAGATTAATGGGGCCTGTGATAGCAGAAAGATTTTCTGGATGATTAGAAATATATCTAACTTCTACACAAAGAAACTCAGTGTGATGGAGAAGTGACTCAGTGCATACCTGGCAATAAGTATTAAAAGAGATTGGGCAAAAATGGACAATCAAATGAAATTGCAAATCAATTCAGTCCATCAAGAAAGATGAATTAAACAACTACTATGTACTAGGTACCATGCTAAACTCTGGGATACAACAGATGGGAACACAGTCAACTTGACTAATATCTCTAGTAAATGGACCAATTTTTTTTTTTTTTGTAAAATACCATTTGTCATGTAGCCCTCGTATTAAAAGATGAGTAAAGTGAGACCAAGCAAAGTTAAGTGTCTTCCACAAGGCCTCAGGTAATAACTATCAGAGCAGGAACTCAAACTCAGATGTCAAAATCCAATGCAATATATTGACTTTTGTTTGAAGGTCCTTAATGACTTAGCTCTCATGGAATAACTCGTCACTTTGGTAAATTCCTCAAGTGCACCTGAGTGCCAATTGACTTTTCTGATTCAATCCAATAAGCATTTTATATTAAATGTCTCTTGTGTGCAGGACATTGTGTGAAGTGCTAGAGAAACAAAGATGTGCAATGACACTGAACTTCCCTTCAAGGAGTTTATATTCAATTAATGATGATGCAATGTCTACATAAATATATGCAATACAAGGTAAAGAATGACAGCAACAAAGAACATTGCCAATTCAAGAGGCAGGGACTTGAAAGCGAAGGTTATTATCAAGCAGAATGTTGTTACTGTCACTTCTTTCTCTTCTTTTTAGATGATGGTATCTGAAGCCCTTTAGCTGTATGAATTCCAAAACCACATTTATAACATCCAGAGACAAATCCTGGATGCATAAACATGGGAAGGACTTCAGGGATCATCAAATCTAACCTTACTGTTTTGCAGATGAGAAAACTGAGGCATAAATGATTTAAGTGACTTGGCCTCCATCACACAACTGGTTAGTGGTTAAGCCAAGACCTAAATTCAGGTTTCTTGGTTTATGGTGAAATACTCCATTGCCACATAGCTACTGTAAAAATTCTCTAGAACTACTCCTAGCCCTAGGGAAGGAGGCATTTAAAATGGGAAATGTGTCCTCAACTCTCATCATTTCCTTCAATAAATAAATGTTTCCAAAATCCTTTTCATTATACTAGTATAATATGTTTTGCTTCCATCTGCTTCATTTTCATTTGCTAGTATTTTAGCTTAGGCCCCAATTATCTACATTATTACATAAGTTCCTTAACTTTTTTCTTTGCCTCAAGTTTTTTCCAATCCAATTTATTTCCCATATCATTGCTAAATTTATGTTTTTAAAGCAGTTCTGAATATATCACTTTGTAAATTAAAAAAAAAAACTTTTAATGATTTGTTGCCTATACAACAAAATCAGATGTCATTGAATTATATTTGACTTTGTTAAATGCTTTGATAAAAAGCTATTTATCCTGCATTTTCTACTTCTGTGACTTTTATTAACATTTTCTCTACTGAAACTCCCTGTTATTAAAATTCTAACCCAATCAAGAGTACTGGATCTAAAGTCAGAGGACCTGATTTCAGATCCTGGACACACAGAGTAGAAATAATACTATAGTAAAGGACAGATTCCCCACTCTCACCTCCCATAAACATCATGAAAGAACTTCAGCAGTTTCTCAGCTTTGCAAAGTATTCCTCACTGCTTCATCCAAGATTAACCATCTTGATGGTGTCCCTCACTTCAAAGATTTTCAGTGAATACTCATGTTGGAGAATGTAGTAAGATGACATTGTGAATTAAGTGCTGAGGGGTTGATGATTTATATATTGATGGAAAAAATTCCTATAGTCGGAGTTCCAGTTGGATTATTATTATTATTATACTTGTGATTTTATCATTGTAAGGAATCCCAGTGAGGAAATTCTTAAGACCAATGCAGAGCAGGACCAGCTCTGTAAATTAATCTTAGAGAACTCTGTGTGGCACAAAGTTACTTGTCCTGGAACACGCATCCACTCTGTGTCCATCAGAGACCAAACAGGAGCCAAGTTTTCCTGACTCTGGGGCTAGTTCTCTATCTACTGCAACACAATTGTCTCTTCTCCATGTAGTGATCAAATCACAGATAGATGCCTCCTACGTATTCCTGATTCCTCTATTGGGCTATATCCTATTTGCCACTTGGCTAACTTCTACTTCCTGTTCTTATATCACTGGGGAGGGAGCATCAGTGCAATCCCTGATGTTTTCTCTTCTGGCCTGACTTTTATTACCAAGCCTGCTTAGTGGAAGCTCAAGACAAAATAAGCCACTGTTTTAACAATTCCTTTCTCTAGGAGAGCTTCACATTGCTCCTGACTTCATCCCATGGACCTCCCTTTCCCTTTCCCCTTTGAAAGAGTTTACTCTATAGCTTTATATGGACTAATTCAAGAATTCACAATGCACACTGACCTTTTAATGGTCATATCCCTATTCCTAAAGGATGCCCTTATTATTTTGCTTTAAACATTTAAAAATATTGAAGACCAATTTTGAGTGTACAAATTTGCATGTAGAAATGCAGACTCTCCCAGCTCCCTCCTCCTCTTCCCCTCTTGTTCAAGATGATCCTTTCACACAGATTCCTATAACAGATATTTCTTAACTGCTTCTACGTAATGGGCATAAGTCCACTAAATATTTTTATTTTGAAATAGAACCATGGTCATTATGCTTCGAAAGTGTTTCAAAAGCTGTTGGCCATCCTTGGGGAAAATATTTTTGTCAACACTTTTTAAAAATAAAATGCTTTGTGGTCATTTCCTCTATTAATCAGCTATCTTTTTCCAAGCCAACTGACTTTAAAAAAAACATGCATTTCTCAGCTAAAGTAGAAAACAAGCTGAAGATTCAGAAATTATCCAAATCCACTCCCTTGTTTTACAAATGAGGAAACTGAGGCTCAGAGGGATCAACAGATCTATCAAAGGGGAGGTATTAAATGGTAGAGATTGTATCTAAGGACAGATCCTCTGATTTCATGTCCATCTAGCATTCTTTCCAGTTCATCATGTATAAAATTAACTTTTTAAAATTTATTCTCCCAATCTATTGGAATTTACTGACTTCCTTTTTACAAAAAAGCAATGTATTTAAAATACTTTATATTTTCTTTGTAATCACTGTGTTGTTGTTCAATCTTTTCAGACTCTTTGTGACTCCATTTGGGGTTTTCTTGGTAAAGATACTGGAGTGGTTTGCCATTTCCGTCTCCAGCTTATTGTACAGATGAGGAAACTGAGGCATAGTTAAGTGAATTGTCCAGCATAACACAGCTAGTAAGTGTGTGGGGCTGGATTTGAATGTAGGTCTTGCTGACTCCAGTCCTAGTGCTCTAAACACTGAGCAACCTTGCTGCCCATATAACCATTCTAGCTATTTATTATAATCTAGTTACAGATGTGTACTCTGAGCAGCACCACCTCCAGGAGGCTTGAAGGGGCATGGGCAGCCATCAGTAAGTCAGGGTAGAAATCTACTTACCTCTTTGTTGTCTGTAACCTGACAAAACCTGCAGGTGTACAATGCATTAATTATCACACTTTTAATTGCTAATTGGGAAATCTGAAGAAAACTTTGGAAATATAGGAAAACTTTAAAATTTGGCCATTTGAAAATGTGGATAGTAATTCAGGAAAAACACAAGATTTCATGTCCCTTATAGCATATGACAAAGGAGGACTATAAAAGATAATTTCCCTACCTAGGCATTTAGTTTTATTTATTCAATGGTCATGCAATTTAGGAGATTTCAACCCATTCCAACAAAATGTAAGTTCTTTGAGTTCAGGGATTGCTTTTCTTTTTGTCGTTGTGTTGTTCCTTCTTAACACAGGAATTATACCTAGTAGGGACAGCTAGGTGACACAGCAGTTAGAGCACTGGACTTGGAGTCAGGAAGGCCTGACTTTGAATTCTGTCTCAAACACCAGCTGTGTCTCTGGGCAAGTCACTTAAACCATCTGGGACTCAGATCCCACTTTAGTAAGATGTGAAAGTTGGACCTGATGTTCTCTAATATCATTTCCAGTTTTAAATCTGTGATCATCTGATCCAAATGCTTGATGAATGAGTAAACCCTATGTGTATAAAGCAATGCATGTTTAAAACATTTAAAAATAATAAGAAACTACTTTTAACAATAACATTAGAACCATTAAGCATGCTCATACTCATTTTGTGCATAATCTAGGTTTGACCTCTCCATGGTATTGAAAAGTACAGGAGCGAAACTTATATTGTCTAATAAATGTTCACTGGTATGAGTTCAGACCCCAGCCCTACCATTTACTAACCTTGTGACCACGGGCAAACTGCTTATTCTTTCTAAGTCTTATTTTCCTCTTCAAAAGGTAATATCAATACTTTTCCTCCATGTCTCATAGGATTGTTGTGAAGCTCAAATATTATATGTGAAGACATCTAATAAATATAAGTTGTTATTATGCTATGCTTGGGCACTCTCATATTCTGGCACTTTTAAATCTTCCCCACTGGTTACAAAGCCTTTGAATATGGCAAAGATCCCAGTAGCTTTCAATTCTCAACTCCTTTCAAACAGGACCTCCCATTCCTCCTACACTAAAATGTGATATTCTTATCATATTCGTTCTAGAGTCTGACTCTAGTTTCATCAATAAGTAAAACTAGAAACAGCTGAAAACTCTTCTGAATTTTCTGTTCATTTCTGGAGTTTTGTTTACCATATTGTAATTTATAAGTCCTATGTTTCTTATTCATTTACACTTAGGGATAGATACATCTGTGATTTCATTGGTATAGGAGACTCCAAGTGAAGAGACTTCCTCTACAAATGCAGGCTAACATCTTTTCTGCAACTTGTAGTCTTAAAAAGTCATCTGCGGCATTGAAAAGTTAAGAGATTTGTCCAGGGTCATACAGATGGTATGTAGCAGAGACTCAAGTCTTCCTGACTCCAAAGCCAGTTCTTCATCTACCGTATTATACTACTTCTCAGTTTTATACTTACCTCCTCAAAACATTCTTATGTAAGGGCTGCTTGACACCTAAGAGTACTTTTAAGTTAAGTACTTTTAAGTTACGTGACAAATGGGAACTCTAAAAGTTTTCAGCTCTGTGAAACTGCAGTTCTAGAAGGACTGAATAAGTTGTGTTATATGGCACAGGGAATGGCCCCTTTCTTTATGATAAAGAATCATAAAATTTTTAGACAGAACTTTAATCACAAAGAATTTTTAAGTGTTTACCATATAGCAGTCAATATGTGCAAAATTCTGGGGATCTAAAAACAAAAAAAAATCTATTAGTTCTTGCCATGAAGTTAGACAGTTTCACTTCACATAACTTTGATTAATGTCCTTAGGAAAGAATAGAAATTCAGACATTCTATTGGTGAATCAACATGTACATATACAGGTATACACACAGATATAAACATATATAAACATATACATATATATGTATACATATATAAATATAGATAGATATAAGATTGGGGTGAGTATATGTGTGTATACATACACATATATATGATATAAGGTGATTAAAGGGTGAGGGCACTAGAAGCTGGGGGGGGATCAGATTAAAAGAAATTCCTAAAGGTATGTCCATCACTAGGATTTTAAGGTCCCAGAAAATGAAATTCTGGTAATGTTGGGGTAATAGGCCCCAAAATTTGGGGCCTATTCATAGGAAAACCTTTGTACTAGGGTACTTTTATCTTCCTATTGAGTTATGACTTCCACCACATTCCATGTCTGACTCCTCACTGAAATGTAAAGGTGATCCTGGGTTCTTGAAGGCTATGCCAATGGTACCCCAAATCAGGTATTCCCAAGGCAGAAAGGCTTCAGATGTGGCACTGGCATCAGATCATATGTCTGTTTTATGAGAAATAGTCTAGTTACTTTTAGAGATGCTCATTACCATATTGGCCACAGGGTGATTACCCAGGATTATCTATGCTTAAAATCTAACTACAAAATTGTAGATGAACTTCAATCTGCATCCATGGAGAAAGTACCCATATTGACAAATACACAACACATACATATGCATGTATATATGTGTGTGTATGTATATATGTATATATTTGGAGGCAATCAGGATTAAGTGACTTGCTTAGGGTCTCACCATTGGTGTTTGAGGCAGAATTCAAAGTCAGGTCTTCCTGACTCCAAATTCAGTGCTCTATCCATTGTGCCACCTAGCTGCCACTACTATGTACAAACCCTGTATTAAGATGCAGCAGTATAATGAAAAAAATGAAAAGTAGCCCCTGCCCTCAAAGAACTTATATTCTATTGGAATAGGTTGAAATCTACTAAATTGTATGACCATTGAAAAAATAAAACCAAATGCTTAAGTTGGAAAAATATCTTTCATGGTCTTCCTTTGTCATATGTTATAAGAGACATGAGAAATGATGGATTTGAACCCCTGACTTCAGGTCTGGTGCTCTATCCACTGTGCCACTTCGCTGCTCCTATACATCGTTATTGTATTGAAATATTAAATCATAAAGATAAACAAAAGAGCACACTCTTCAGGTATTGTTTTGATTCCCAAAAACTGAGCAATCAGTATTTTAAGCACCTACATATATACTATGCTACTAAGTATTTGGATGCCATATAGATGGTGCATAATCCCATCTTTAAGCAAGAAAATAGAACTAGGAAATAGAATACATAGGGAAGCAAATGGAGAATACTTTTTGAAGAGCAACATATCAAAAATTGCTAAGTGATAAATGGAAAGATATGCTACATAAAGAATTGACCAGGGCACATTGGAGTCACTCTTGCAAAGTTTTTTTTTCTTCAAAGTCAGGCAATAGAATAAAAAATCTGCACCTAGATGGGAACTCAGAAGCCATCAAATTTAATTACCTCATTTTACATACGAGCAATGAGAGGCTCAAGGATGGAGGTCGCATGAGTAATAAGAGTTAGAGTCAGAATTTGAATCCATAAATGAAATATGGAGTATGTATTGTAGAGACATTGAGGGAAGGAATTAGAGGAAACTGAGGCACAAGGAGGTACTTACCTATTTTCTTACCACTAATCAATAATGGAACCACAACTAAAATGCAAGTATTTTGTTTTCTCATAGAGGGCTCTTTATACTAAGCAACATTGTCTAATTAATTAGATTGAGATTTTGTAGAGAAGAGCATCTCCTATGTATTTCTATGGCAAACAGATGTCCAAGGTATTCCCTGAACTACAGCTACAGTCTCTCTCTGGTATAATGATTGTTACTTTTTGGGTTTTGCAAGGAAAGTGTTATATATTATTTTTATTCAAGGCAGAGAACCTTTTAGGGCTGTATCAAAACCATACATACAAAGGTGACGCTATAAAGAATAGACTGATGCACTGAAATAAGACATCATCATGACAGATTCAGGGAATGTGGTGCCTGTTGTTTGTAGCACAAGACAATGACACTTGTCTGACTCTGGCCTTGGCACTGGAGCTTCTCCGGGTTCTAAAGTCAATTAATTTATAGTTAGAAAAGATTATCTGAATACAAGTAGCCATTATAACACTGATTATTAATATTATAGTACTAGGTCTCAAACTCAAATTTAGTTTAGCACTTGTGTTGGTACTTGTTGAGTAGTTTCAGTTGTGTCTGACTCCCCATAACCTAATTGGGGTTTTTCTTGGCAAAGATACTGGATTGGTTTGCCATTTCCTTCTCCATGTAGCTATACTACTAGTAGCTAAATATTTGTTTTACTTCAGGAATATTAATTAATCTAATTATATATTCTTATAAAAAAGAAAAAAATAATTTTATAATATAGTTTGGATAGCAAGGAATTAAAATCAAGAAAAGAGAGAGAATTAGAGTAAGGGTACCTTGCCACATGAGTTTAAATTGCAAGGCCCAGAGAAACCAGATCCCAGGGTACAGAAGAGCTGATAGATGTGTTTTTTGGGCTGCTGTCTACGAGCTTTCAAATATCATGGATAAAAGGAGTAGCACAGGACTGAAGGAAGGCAAAAACTGTTCCAGTTTTCAAAAAAGAGGGGTAAAATCTACAGGCTACAGGGTAGTAACCCTGATTTTAATTTCTGCCATGTTCTAGTACATATTGTTAATGTGATAATTAGGAGACATCTAGAAAAGGGAGCACTTTTCTCAAAGAATAATCATTAATGGTTCACTGTCACCTTTCTAGGAGGTCTTCAGTGGAGTGTTCTGAGTATGTATACTTTGCCTTGTGCCATTTAACATTTTTATCAGTGATGATAAAAGCAGAGGCCACATGATCATTGAATTTGTATATGACACAAAGCTTAGAGGTAATTAATTGAGTGACAGTGCATTATTAGAAGGTGTTTCCATAAATTGCTTGCAAACACATAAAGAAACAAAATCTTTCCACTGAAATCTTATGCTGAAGTGCACCTATGGAGAATTTCTGCAGAGAACAAGTCTACTGTGGAAGTCTAGATCTCAACTTCAGTTTCCATGAAGGCTCTATTGCATTAATGGATGCTGTTTTACACTTCTGTCCCACTTCTACACCCCTCAAGATTGCCATCATAAATGAAACAACAAAATACCTTTTCAGCCCTGTAAATAATTTGATGGTGTGACTCCAGTCCCCTTCTTTCCAATACAATGACATATTTACACAGGGATAATATGCAAAGAAACTTAATATAGTATCAAAAGTTGTTTATTTCCATAGGTTTCTGTCCTGAAATATTTTCCATTTATTAATCTCCAGCCCTTCCTACAACCCATCTTGCTTCCTACCAGCTATTGAATGAAGCTCATATTTCTGTTAGTTATCAGAGTGACATGTAAAGAAATATAGAATAATAGCACATTTGGGCTAGACTTTAGAAGTGATTTACTACCTCCTCTTAGCAGAAACATGCAGTGTATGAAGCACTTCACTGTGCAACTTGCCCATACTGCTTCCTCTGAACTTGACTCTGTAAATTGTTCTCCCTGGCATCATTTGATACTGTATGAGCCATAAATATTCTAGCTTCCAAGGGGTGAGAAAACATCTAAAAGGAGACGTACAAGATTTTAAAGGAAAACAAACACATCTAATTAGTAAGGTATCATTTATATCATCTACCTAGATTTCTATAAATAAGGTAATTATTAAAGTGTCATGCCAAAAATTAATTTCACCTGAATTGTTAGGATAATTAGATACTGGAAAGCCTTCTAAAGAAACCTATTTACTGTTTAATAGTTTAAAAAAAAATCCAACAAGACCACTGAGTCATTAATGTTTTAAAAATTAGAGAATATATTTTAATACAGTATTATAAAATATTTGTTACTATTTCTGATTTCAAATAATTCTGTTCAGTTTTGATTCTTTGATTGTTTTATAAAAAAGTATGTCCTTTGCTGGCAGAAGAGGTCATCTAACCTGATTGCCAAAACAGATGATTTCATAATTTGGATACTTCAGGTTAGAAAAAAAAACCTTTCTTAGCACAATTATCTAAAAAAAAATATTTAAAAAGCACACACATTAATTATGGAGGCCCAAACTTTATTATTACACAGTTTAGCTATTTTCCCCCAATGCTATCTTAAATTTCTGTTGGTGAATATTTTCTTTAATGAAATGAAAAATCAATGCAAGAAAAAGATTGTGTCCTAGCTCTGAAAAGTCTCTGAGCAATTCCCAAATTAATGTCTTTTCAATAAGATTATGAGGTCTTCTGACTCTATAGCCAGGGTCAATTTCAGGCCTTTATTTGTCATCCAATATTTAAGAAAATCTATGACATTATTAGGGCAAGGAGTTATGTAACATTTATCATTTAATAAAATGTTTTCAAATTGGAAAAGACCAGAGTTCATTATAAATCCTATAGTTAGATAATTTTCTTTTAAAAAATTATCATAGGATCAAAACTTAGAACTGGAAAGTGCAACTCCTTTATCTAACAGATGGGAAAAGTAATGCCCAAGTAGATTAAGTGACTTTTGACAGTTACAGAGGCAATAACATTAGAGATAAGATTGGAACCCATTCCTCTGACTCCAGAATCAGTGTTGTCATATTTAAGGTGATACTCTAATTAGCCTATTATATAGAGAAGGTCTAGAGCAGAGGTCCCCAAACTTATTTGGCTTATTGCCCCCTTTGCAAAAAAATTACTCGATGCCTCCCTGGAAATCTACTTTCTTTAACCCTTTAATGTTTTTTCTTAATTTGCATCATTTAAAAAATGAAATACAATTTTTTAAAATGACACATCTTAAATTTAATAATTTATGGTAAATTTGTGGGTTTTTTCCTGCATTGAAATTTTGATGATGCAATATTGTGTCATGTAACCATATAGTATCATATTGTAAACAAGTCATTACATACACATATTCCTGCCAATCCATGCTGCACTTCCCAACAATGAACGGCGCACTCACCTGCCAATACTTGTTTGTTAAGACCTGTTGGTGGACTTGACCACTGATAAGTTATAATTTGCACTTTCTGTGTTTATTTGGAAAATAATGTAATCACTATGACTTTAACTCTGTTACACAACAGATGAAACATGTACAAATGGCTTTTCAAAATTTTCTTCTCTTCTTTCCTTATGCTTCCACAGACCCCTTATTCTTATTCAATGCCCCCACAATTGTACCTAAGCCTACTACTGCCCCATTGGATCATTCCAGTGTCCCACAGGATGTGTTACTGCCCACTTTGGGAGCCTATAAGGAACAAAATCAATAAGCCCCTTTTGTAGTTGAATAGTCAAGAAGTCCCAGAAGTTGAATTGGAGACTTGAACTATATCTTAGTTTTTTTATTAAATGTTATCTTAAACCAGATTTGCTTAGACAAAAATAACCAGATAATTTCTAGATTCTGTGCACTAATTTATCTCTTACTGTGTCAAAGAGAAGTTTTTCATTGGTTTTATTGGTTCAACATTAGATTATTTTTAGAAATTTCTGATGACTTCAGAATTCAAAAGATTGCTCTTTATAGGGGTTAGATGGCACAGGCTAAAGTGCCCTTTTAGAGTTGAAAGCTCATGCAAATGCACATATGGCTTCTAAATAGCTGTGGGACCATGGCCAAGTGACTCAACCCTCAAGTACCAGTACTTATTTTATAAATTAATGATGGTTGATTTGGTGGAGCATTTTCTAAACCAATAATTCTCTACATTGAGAAAATCATTCCTTATCTACTATTCATTCACAGACAAATAGCTAGGAAATGTGAAAGTGATCAGACAGGTATGCTTTTGAATATCTCTTTCTATGCCATTTTAAGTTCTGCTATATTAAAATGTTTATTTTTTTAGATAAACTTGATGAAAGAATTAACCCTTCAGTCTTACTCTCTAAAACTCTCTCTATATGTGTGTTTGTGTGTGTGTATATATGTATGCATACCTTCTCGATTGTTATTAGCTCTTCAATGAAATTCTCATATAGTAACCACTACAATTTAAATAACAGGATCATAGATTTAGAAGTTGAAGGGACCTTTGGGGGTCATCCAATCCAGCTTCCTTATACTTTTATAATTATACAATTACATCTGCCTTCTTTAATTTTTTAAGCCCATTGAAGGTGAGGAATGGGAGGAAAGAAGGGATAATGCAAAAATTTAAAAATTGTCTCAAGAAATCAAGGAGCAATGCTATGATTTCCATGTGCCTAACAGAATTCCACATGCCTTGCCATCAACAGAAACATAATGCTAAGTTTCCACTGACACCAGGTGGATGACTTTGAAAAAACACTTTTCTATGTTTAAAAAGAGTCTTGTTTAAATGTTTTTCTCTTTTCTGTACTTCTAATATAGCAGTAGTGGTGACATTTTCTAATAATAACAATAACAACAACAACAATAGCTAGTATTCATATAGTGCTTTAAGGTTTATAAGAACTTTACAAATAGTATCTTATTTAATATTCACAACCCTGAGAGGTAAGTGATATTACTAATCCCGTTTTAGAGATGAGGAAACCAAGGCAGACAGGGGTTAAGTGACTTGTCCAGGATCACACAGCTACAAAGTATGTGTAGCTGAGTTTGAACTCAGGTCTTCCATACTTCCACCTAGAATACCTGTCAGAAGCTAATTTACTTCTGGAAGTTCTGCAATGGTGTGCTTTCCATGTACCACTATGGAGATGATACTGTTGCCCTTCCCCCACACCTCACATGGAAGCATAGGAATTAAATGTTGGGGAGAGGGGAATGGCTAACACTAAACTTTCTGCATGACTTTGGGCAAATCACCTAACTTCTTTGGGTTTCTATTTCCCTTGCATTTATGAATTAGACTAGATGTTCTCTTTCTCTCTCTCTAAAGTGCCTTCCAGCTCTAACATAGAATGGATTTGATGATTCTATAAATCCATTAGGGAAAATTAAAAAAAAGAATTTCACCCAAATCCCTCTGAGATAAAGAGCTGAAATATGTCCCACAGCTATTGTAGTAATTTAAACCATTTTGGAGAATTAGGGTGTCCTCTGTTTTTTTTTTTAATCTGTTGACCCAAATATGTAGATTTTATAACAGCCACAGACATACTTAATTCATTTAAACTAAGAAACAAGGACTGCCCATCATATTCTCCCTGCATTAAAAAAACTGCATGTATAATTTATATCAGGGTTTCTTCAGATGCTCCTTTATCCTCACAAGGATTCATCTTTGTGTAGACAGGTAAAGTCCTACAAAATACAATGAACAGCAACAAAATAAACTATTCCAAATGATTAATCTTTTCCAATGTCCAATTGGGTGGCCTGAAATAACAAAACTTTGTTACAACTGATTAAATACAACAAGAAATCCTGTGGAATGAATGGCCTCTCTTTTCCTTATTTATGTGACATTCACTATACAGAAGGAATTGATTATATGCTGAAGAAAGAAGAACTAACCTCTTCATGGGTCTTTTGTTCTGCTATCAATCAAAATTTCCTTTTAGCTGTCCTTAAATATCCCACGCCATCCACCAAAAAACAAAACGCGTACACATGCACATCACATATCTAGGAGCATGGAAGAAGAAAGAAAGGCCTTCTATAACTGGGTTCAAAGAGTTTCCTTTAGTTTCTAATTCAAATCTATAGACTGCCTCTTCAAATTTTAGCTGCTCTGGGTTAAGGAAAGGAAAAAAAAAACCAATAATAAGATAAGGCAGAGTCAGGGGTTCTAATTTTGTCTCTGTTATTATTAATTCTTTATGTAACCTTGGATAGGTCATTTCTTTCTGAGCATCAGTTTCTTCATCTATTTTCTCTGAAAATATCACTGGGTTTCATCATACTGGAACATTTTTAGACAGTTTAAAATGCAATTGAAAGGTGCTATCATCACACTATTTTAATTTCATCCCCTATAAATATTATTTTTTTAGTAATGGAATACTTATAAGAAAAATGTTGGAAGTCTCACAATGATGCAACATGGTATAATGCTCACATTATATTTGTAGTCGGAACATTCTGATTTGAATGCTGATTCTGTTGCTTACTATCTGTATAATCATGAACAAATCTGAAACTCAGTATCTCAGCTATAAAACGAGGCCACCAAGGTCCTTTCCAGGTGTAAATCTTGTAATTCTATAGGCTTGTATCACAAGCCTTCAGGTTTGTTTTATAGGAATAGGATTTTTGATTTCTAAAATCTGCCACCACATTAACTACAAATCTTTCATTCGTTCAATGAATATCTTTTTTTTAAACCTGTTACTGTTTACCTAAATTTGGTTATGCTAGATATTATCTTAATATTAGTCATTATTTATTTGAGCAATTATATTTTGATAATTCTTCCTAGCACATTAGTTTGGTCAGCTAGGTGGTGCATTGGATACAGTGCGAAGTCTGGAGTCAGGAAGACTCATCTTCATGAGTTCAAATCTGGCCTGAAATACTTACTAGCTATGTGACCCTGGGCAAGTCACTTAACCCTGTATGCCTTAGTTTCCTCCTCTGTAAAATGAACTGGAGGAGGAAATGGCAAACCACTCCAATATCTCTGCCACGAAAACCCAAAAAGAGGTCACCAAGAGGCTGACACAACAACAAAGCTCATTAGTTAACATGCAGTATAAGTCTTTATTGCTCTAGTTAATTAGCACACAATGACCATTAGATTGGAGATTTTACTATTTTCACACATTAGTAACTAACAGAGAACTTGAAGTTAAGTTTTCTTAGTTTCCATCTTTTGCAAAGCAATTCAGTCATATTACTTATATAGACCATTTCTTTCAGTGAAATAGAATCACTAAAAAAAATAATTAAAAAATTAGAAGGAATCTTACAAATTACTAAAATCTAATCTCTTCATTTTGCGGATGAAGGAATTCAGAACCAAATAAATTAGCAAATTAGTTATCACATAATACATACTAGCCATTTGCAGAGCTAAGAATAATATCCCAGGCCATTTGAATTCTAGTAGACTGATTTTTTTGGTTGAATGGCACTGCCTTAAACTCTGGTCATCTATGAAAAATTGCAATGCACATAACTGTCCTGCATCAGAGTAGTTCATGTGAATGGTTGTGAACATCAGTTATTCTGTTTTGGTTAAAATAATTCCAAGGTTTAGAATATAAAGGATACTAAAAGTAATTGCATTTCACCTGGATTTTTTCTTGCTTTTGTCACTAAGAGTGCTGGGAAAGCTAAAAGTATTTTACTTTTGGCACAGGTTTGGGATGAAAACCTTGCAAAATCAGCTGAGGCTTGGGCTGCCACGTGCATTTGGGACCATGGACCTTCTTATTTACTGAGATTTTTGGGCCAAAATCTGTCTGTACGAACTGGAAGGTAGGAGGCAGTTTCACTGATATAATTCATCCACATGAATTTATTGCTTATGGAGCTCAGGCTTGAGCAATACCAGTTGTTGGTCTAATGAAGATTTTTCATTTTGTTCAACTATCAATAAATCACTTGAATAGAGCTTAGTGAAGCCAATTTTCCTCTTTGTTCTAGAAAGTTACACAGCCTTCTGAGCATGAACTGGCTAAAACCCTTCCTCTACCTCAAACCACCCACTAAAATTTTTGTAGTGATCAGCCTTATTCAACCTTCCTCCCAGACAATCCAGGGAAATTCCTTAGCTGCTGCAGAATCCATACTCATGGCTCTGCAGTGCATGAGAAAAGCCCATTTTTAAGGAGAAGAGGTGGAGAATTCAGAGTTGGAAAGAACTATGACAACATTACCATAGGTGTGAGTCATCTCCCCATCTCCTTCCCCTTCTTCCACCCCAGCTCCTGCCAGTTCCTTCCACCTACACTGACTCTGCTTCAACAAGTTTGCCCTGCTCTGGAAATACTTGATTACATCAAGATTATTGTCTATGCACCCTCTGCAGAAAGTTGTACAAAATACAACTTTCTTTAACTTGAGGTAAGGGAGTATGTGAAAAAGAAACAGTTCACCCTTAACAGAGTTTAATTTTCATGTGCTGAAGAACTTAAGAACTTTAAATCTATTCATTCTTAGTTGCCTACACATCCTCAATGGAGGTTCTACTTCAGTGTTTTCTCAGACCTTGGAGGTGAGGAGCCTGGGCTCTTTCTCTCAAAGGTAATATCATTAGAGTACATATTCTGGCTGATTTAACCACACTGGGAAAACTCCAAACAGAGCCCCGACTGGGGGCAGACTCTCCATCTTATCCAAGTTCAAGAAGTTCATTGAAAGAAACTTGGTATCTAGGTGATTTTTTGTTTTGATTTTGATTTTTTGCTCTGAAAATCCAGGAAATTTTGTTAATGAATCTCATTTCTGTATACTCCCCTTCACATTTATCAGTGATTGTGGCAAGGGGTATAAAAAGAGGCAGAGGGTACAAAAATATCACAGAGTTTTTAGTAAACAAAGAGTTAATTTAATTGTTGGTTATCTGAATATTCATTTCTATCTAAAAAACTTTGAAATAGGAGGAGGAGCTGATTCCTTTCATATTGATACTCTAAAGGAAACCAGAAGACATAAAAAATTGAAACTGAAACAAAGGTAGTTCACAATTTCTCCTTATTAGCATATAAAAAAGTGCTTGATGTTTATTTCATCCAGAGGCAAAAAGAAATGGGGTACTTGATTACCTTATCCTGCAGTGCTCACAATGACCATATCCAATGAGACCATATTAGACATAGTCTGAGTTTATGTGCCATATTCATTGCAATGTTGATAGAGTAGAGAGACTCTATGAAAAACTTAACAAGACCCAAACCAAATCAAATCAATATATGCCTTTATACTTTATTTTTCAATGTACAGGTTGATATAAAGGAATAATTAACCTCTACAAAATACTTTAAAGTTTGCAAAGCAATATAGATATAGTTATAGTACATATATATATATAATACATACACATAATGCATGAAGTACTTAGTACATATACATATGTATGATATGTATGTGTGGTTTCATTTGAGCTTCACAAGAAAGGTAGGTATTATTATTTTATCCCTTTTATACGTGAGGAAACTGAAACAAGAGTAAATTTCCCAGGATCACACAGCAAGTATGTCACATTTGCAGCAGGATTCAAACTCGAGTTTTCCTACTTCCTACCTCAGCACTTCCTCTATTGTGACTCCTATTCACCTAGCTGTCTCCATCTATTACACCACCTCAGAATATAAAAGCAATATTACAAAATATATCTCATTATCAAAAAATGAAAGAGGACCAAAATTTTTAGATTCATCAGAAACCCATGCTTATACAGAATCAAGATTTTCTTTAAGAGAATCAGGAGGTATGGGATGAAATGAAAACTTAAAAAAAACAACAGATAGGAAACTACAGGTTAAAGACATAGCAGTCATTTCAGAATGAGCTATTTGCATGTTGTCAAACAAGCATATTGTTTTTGGAACAAAGGCCAAAATTAATTTCAAATTTGCATAAAACTTAAAGAGATGTGTGTAATTGGAACAGTTCCAACCTAACCTGTTTAAACAAATTGTTTATTGAAAAAAATACATTAATTCTATTAATAAATTCTTAGAGAAACAGATGCTACAACCAAAATGTTGAAAGAGCCATAAAACTACTTTAGGAAACAAACCATTCGTCTCATTGTCAACTGAAGAGACATGGAAGCCAAGAGCAACAACTCTTCAGAAGACAAGCTCCTTTTTTTTTTGAAAAGTCATCACACAGATAATGAAATGTGTGGAAAAAAAAAACAAACTAGCCTTTAAGAAAATAAATGTGATATTCATCTAAGTTAAATCATCCTCTTAGCATACATAGTTGAAAGGAAATACATGTAAAAGTGATTCAATTTTATCATTTATGTACCAAGCACCATATTACCAATGATGCCTTGAGCATGAGAAACAGCATAAAAGATATTTCATAGAACATAGATTTAGAAGTAGAAGGAATCAGAAGCCATACAGTCCAACATCTTCATTTTACAGATTAGAAAACTGAGGCTGGGTGAGGTTAAATGATCTTCCCAGGGTCGAAGAGTTCAGAGGCAGGATTTGAACTCATGTTTTTGTGACTCCAGGCCAAGCCCTCTAGTCTTTGTACCATTTAGAGTTGAAAAGGGCTGCAGTGGCCATGTAATTCAGCTGAAACCTGGGAGTAATATCTTCTATAAAACTCCTGACAAGTGATCAGCCAGCCGAAGGCCTGAAATGAAGGGTAGCCTGCCATTTTCTAGGCAGTCCCTTTTATTATCAAAAAGACCTGAGTGTCTAGGAGAGAGGATGCCAGTCATATAGAAAGAATGAGATATAACAGATACTCCAAGTGATGCATTGGTACTGCGGAGATATTAAAAGAACAAAAGGAAGATAAATAGAGCATTTAGGTGAATTCTCAATGGAAGGACACTGACAAAATTTCAGGAAGGAGAAGATATTGAGAGACTGTGATCAATATCAGTCGAGGAAATATGCACACTATTGTGATCATTGATCTACAAAGTGTCTAAGTCCATGTAAGCAATTCTTGATTACTAAAGGAAAAAAATACCAATGAAAAACAATATCACAGCAAATAAAAAAGTTTGTCTTTGAAAGACAATCAACCACACATTCTAGGCCTGAGCTCCTCCTTGTTTGACTCTATTGATAGTGCTCTAGGGACCCACTAATTCCTCACGAGGAAATTGATCTGTGACATATTCACAGCTTATTCTGACAGTGGGCCAGGGATGAGGAGCCTATGGCCTCAAGACCCCATGTGGCCTTCTAGTTCCTTGGGTGTGGCCTTTTGACTGAGTCCAAACTTTACAGAACAAATCCTTTTTATTAAGGGGAAGTTTGTATTCAGTCAAAGGCTGCACTTGAGGACCTAGATGACCATATGTGACCTCAAGGCCACAGGCTCCCCACCCCTGGTAGCCCCACTTCCTCTGTGTTTCCCCTTTTTCTCTCTCTCTCCTCAATCTCTCTCCCTCTCCCCCTCTCTCATTTCCTTTCCTCCACCTCCATTTCTCTCCTTTTTATTTTTATATCTAGGTATCGCTCCATTCTCCAACTGGTAAAACCATGGTATGATGAAGTGAAAGACTATGCTTTTCCATATCCTCAAGACTGCAACCCCAGATGCCCTATGAGATGTTATGGACCAATGTGTACACATTACACACAGGTAATCAGAGTTGTCTTCATTTTTAATATAAATTTAAAATATGCTTGCTATTTTCATGTTATTATGTATTTTATTGGATCTTGGACTTCAACAAAAGAATAATTATTTATTTAGATGGTCTGGGCTACTTCTAATCGGATTGGCTGTGCAATCCATACCTGCCAGAACATGAATGTTTGGGGAGCTGTGTGGCGGCGAGCAATTTACTTGGTATGCAACTATGCCCCCAAGTAAGTATTTAACTTTTATTTAATAGACACTTCATAGAATCCTCATTTATGGTCAGTTACCTGTTCTGATTCTGTTGTACCAGGGCCTCCTTTTCTGTTACATGAGACATGTAATTGATGTGCCTATCTTTTGCAAGAGAGGAGTGATTTTCTATTGACAATGAATGTAAATCCTTTGAATTCAAACTTATCTTGCCTAAAATATCTGTATTTCTCATTAGCCAAGGTATGGGAAATAGAATAGGAGTACAGGGTTTGGGGTTATGTAGGTAGGCTTGGAGAATAAGAAGAATGTATGTTTTTGTATTCTCTACAGTCCTGAGGCCTAGCATTGTCCAGATATGCTTGCTGGGATGTGGGGTTATGGGGGCATTAATTTGGCAGAATCTAAGTTAAAGGTCTATCCTACTCTTAGATTTCTCTCATATGAATCATCTATGATAAAGAAGGATTTCTCAACCACCATCCCCTCAAGATTAGGAATTCCAGGCTCTAAACTAGAAAAATTAGTTTGTAATATGATATTTGCATAGCATTCTCATCAGTTTCTTTCTTTCTTTTTTTTTAACTTTTTAGGCAATTGGGGTTAAGTGACTTGCCCAGGGTCACACAGCTAGTAAGTGTCAAGTGTTTGGCCCGAGACCGGATTTGAACTCAGTTCTCCTGACTTCAGGGCCAGTGCTCTATTCACTGTGCACCTAGCTGCCCCATCATTAGTTTATTTCTTTAAAAAATTTAGACTTGAAGTTTCATTGGTATAGGGAATTTCTAACATGGAAACTCTCTCTACCAATGCAGGTCTGCATGTCTTAGAGGACTGCCTGAAGCACTGAAAGGTTAAGTGGCATGTCAAGTAATATGTGTCAAACTCAACTTTATTGACAGTTACATGCAGGGTCCTCAGGACAGAGCCATACAGGGAATTTTCTATGGATCTTTCATCATAGTGTGGATTATGAAAACTAAAAGTTCCTTTATAAAACTGGACTGTTTTGTGATTATACCTGTTGAATTCTTCCCTGGGATTTATGAGGAAGAATCTCCAGAAATTATTTTTTAATTGTTATCAGCAATAAAATAGTTTCCATGGAAGTAAAGTACATTGGAAAGGTAGCTCCTTCATTTATTTTCTTAAACTAGATTTCTGAATCACATGTATTATATGGACCCCTGAAGATAAATGAGGATATTTGATCAAAAGGTAGATTTTAAATATGGATAGTTTCTTTTTTTAAAAAAAAATTACTGATCTTTCAATTTATATGCAAATAAACTCCTATCTCCTTTCTCCTGGATTTTCCCAACAGTCTTTTGTTGATCTCCCTATATCTAGTGACTTCCTCTCCAATCAATCTTTCACACAGTTACCAAATTAATATGCCTAATATGCTTATTTGATCATATCACTCCCTTGCTCAAGGAGCTTAAATGACCCCCTGTTACATCTAGTATAAAACACTAATTCCTCTTTTTGGCATGCTCTTGCTTATGTCCTCCTCCTCATCTCACACCATTCAGTTGCCTTATACTTCTATCTCCTCCTTCACCCAATCTCACATGAAGAGTAGGTAGCCTTTTTCCATGCCAAGGCTAACCTCTCTACATGAATAAATGGTCCCATTGCTTCTTTCTCCAGCAGATTGCCCCCTGTATCATCCCACTCTCATTAATTTTCAGTCGCTCACTGTCTGCTGGTGACTTTTCTATTGACTACAAACAAGCCCATTTCTTCCCTATCTTCAAAAAATAATGTTCTTTTGAGGCATCTATCCCCATTAGTTATCACACCATATCTCTTCTCCTTTTGTTGTTTTTTTTAACTTAAATTTATTTATTTTTAGTTTTCAACATTCACTTCCATAAGATTTTTAGTTTTAAATTTTCTCTACCTTCCATTTCTTTCCCACCCTACCCTGGAGATGGCGTACAATCTGATATAGGCTCTATATGGAAATTCATGTTGAGCATATTTTCCCATTAGTCATGACATAAAGAACAATTAGAACTAATGAGAGGAACCATGATAATGAAGCAATAGAACAAAACAACAAAGGAAAAAGAGAGCAAATAGTATGCTTCCATCTGCATTAAGACTCCACATTTCTTTCTCTGGGTGTGGATCCCTTTGGTGTTTCAAATTCTTAAGAAGGCTGTCTACGATCAGTGCCTCCACTTTCTTTCATCTCATTCTCTTCCTAGTTCTCTGCAGTCTTGTTTCTGACCTCATCATTCAATTGAAATTATTCCCTCTGAAGTTACCAATGATTTCTTATTCACCAAATCTTGTGACCTTTTCTTGATTCTTATCCTTCTTAACTTCTCTCCAGCCTCTAATACTGTTGATCACGCTCTTCTCCTTGATAATCTCCTCTTTCTAGGTTTCCATGACACTATTTCTATCCTAGTTATCCTCCTACCCATCTGACCACTCTTCAGTATCCTTTTCTGGCTCTCATCCAAGTTGTACCCACTAACTGGATGTATCCCAAGGCTCATTCCTGGGCCCTCTTCTCACCTCTATATCATTTCCATTGTTGATCTCATCTACTCTCATGAATTTAATTAGCATCTCTATGCTGATGATTACTAAACCTACTTATCTAGATCTAATCTCTCTCATGACCTATCCAGTCACTGAACTCCAAATGCCTGTTGGATATCTCAAACTGGATATCCTATAGCTATTATGAACTCATCATGTACAAAGGTAGATGCAGAAAGCTGAACTCATTTTCACCCCAAACCCTTCCTTCTTCTAAACTTCTTTATTACTGCTAAATATACTACCATCTTTCCAATCATCCATGTTTGTAGCGTAAGTATCATCTTTGACTCCTCACTCTCTCTTACCCACCATATCTATTCTGTTGCTAAGTTCTATCAGTTATACCTTCATAACATTTCTCTTATATGCCTGCTTCTCTCCTTTGACACAGTCACCATCCTGTGCAGGTCCTCACTACCTCATGACAGTAGTCTTCTGGTTAGTCTCCCTGTCTCAAGTCTCTCCCTTGTCTGCCATCATTCACTTAATTGGACTATTGACCTTCCTAAAGTGCAGGTTTAATGAAGTTCACTGCCCTATTTAATGAACTATAGTGGCTCCTTTTCACCTCCAGGATAAAATATAAAATTTTCAATTTATTGTTCAAAGATCTTTGTAATGGCCCCAGAGGTGTGCTGGAGTTAGGTCCTACTGGCTCACTGTTTTTTTTTTTTTTTCCTTAGTGTGAGAATTTACACCTTGGGAATTGAAAAATGATACAAATGAGGACTTGATTTATTTTTTTGTTGATTGTCTAGACTTAAGAAAGTGATGGAGAAAATGTTAACGCAAAGAGTATGTTCTTCACACATTTTTACACTTTTGGAGTTTTAACATTTAACCAGTATACCCCTGCCTGGCCTCCTCCTGCCTTTCTAATTTCCTTATACTTGATTCCTTCCCACATTCTCTTTTGACCCAGTAACAATGACCTCCTTGTCTTTCCTTGCATAAAATGTTCTATCTCCAGCCTGGGCATTTTCACTGGCTGTCGCCTTTGTCTAGAATTTTCTCCATTTTCTGGAATCCCTGGCTTCCTTCAAGTTCCAGCTAAAATTCTGTCTTCTACAAGAAACCTTTCCTAATACTCCTTGATCGGAAGCCCTTCCTTCTGTTGATTATTTTAATTTACTTTGTATATGTCTTGATTGTACACAATTATTTGCTTGCTGTCTCTTCCATTTTACTGGAAGCTCCTTGAAAACAGGCATTTTGTGTGTTTGTTTTCCCAATGCTTAGCACAGTTCTTGCCCCATAGTAGGTGCTTAATAAACATTTGTGACTATTACTGACTTTCCAATCTGTTTCCAACTTTTATTTTTTAAAGTTCCTTTTAGCTTTTTTGATAAATTTTGATTTGCCATGGAAGAAAAACCTAAATTTACAATGAATACTCTCTGAAAACAATTAAATATAATAACAATAAAGATTACTTGAAACTGATGGTACATGCAAATGTTTATGTAGTACCATTTTGTGGTATATTGTGTATAACCTGAATTTTGTTGCTGTTCAATATTGTCTGTTTTAAACTAAAGTTTTTTTTTAATTAAATGATATATATTTCTTGCTCTGTTACCCCTTTACTCCATTAGGAGAAAAAAAGAAAAAAAATAAGGAAAGCAAATTCCATCCAACAAAGTCAAAGTCAAACAAAAAAAAAATCCTTTACGTTCCATGCTTTCAAAGTAGGTGCCTCATTCTACATCTTGAATCTATCACCTCTATTAGGAGATGGACAGAATGCTTCTTCACTAGTCCACTGGAATCATGGGTGGTCATTACATTGATCATATTTTTTGTAGCTTTCAAAGTTGTTTATCTTTGTGGTGTTGTTGTTTGTTTGTTTTGTTTTTTGGTGAGGCAATTGGGGTTAAGTGACTTGCCCAGAGTTACACAGCTAGTAAGTGTTATGTGTCTGAGGTTGGATTTGAACTCAAGTCCTCCTGACTCCAAGACCAGTGCTGTATTTCCACTGCACTACCTAGCTGCCCCTGTGGTGTTTTTTTTTTTTTTTTTTTTTGAACTTGATTGGTCATGAAGTTTTCTTCTATCCATAAATCTGATAGATAACTTTTCCATGTTTATTTATTTTATGACTTTTATCACAATTTGTTTATTTGTGACCTTTTGTTTATTATATGATCTTTTATATCCAGGTCACATGTTGATTTGGGGCCTATTTTGGCATAAGATGGGAAGTATTCAATTTTCCACATGACTTTTATTTAGTAGTGAGTTTTTATCCCAGTGTTGTTTATCAAACACTAAGCTACAGGATTTGTTTGCTTCTCCATATTGTATATGAATCTGTACTACTAATCAGCTTCTCTATTTTTAATAAATATCAAATCATTTTGAAATTTACTGATTTATAGCAAAGTTTGAGATATGATACTGTTAGGTCTCCTTCTTTTCCATGGTTTTTAAAAATTATTTTCCTTGAAATCATAGAGTTTTCCCTCCTTATGCATAACCTTTGTGATATGTTGTTTTAGTCTCTTTGCTAGCATTTTATTTAAAATTTTCAATCAATGTTCATTAAGCATACGGGCCTATAGTTTTCTTTGTCTATTTTCTTCAACTTACCTTTCCAGGCTCATTACTTTCCTTTTTGTACTCTATGCTCCAGAAAAGCTAACTTGCTATTGTTTTCACACAACATTTCATCTTATAAATCTTTGCCATTGTACTGGATGTCCAATGTTCTGCCTCTTTGCCTCCATCTCTTGGAATCACTAGTTCCTTCAAGGCTCAGTAAAATCATACCCAATGAGGTTTTTTCCTTACTCCATCATTGTTGGTATCCCTCCTAAATCAGTGGGTACTCATTTGGAGATGTCCTATATTTACTCATCTGTGATGATGTTGTACAACCCTGATGTAATTCAAAGTCCTTTAGAATATGATCTCTCACTTTTTTCTATGTATCCATAGCACCTAGTACAGTTCTTGGCACACAGAAGGCACTAAATATTTTTTCGATTAATTGAATGAAAGAAGAAATGATCTATGTGATACTCTTCATGACACACCTCTAAAAATCATTTGTCGAAGGTCCTATCGTGATCATTTTCAGTTACTCCCTCTAGACTAGTAAATCGATTAATGTTCATCAATACTTTACTTAGACTACTCTCACTCAATAACAGAAAAAGAACTGATGATAAAAGGTTCCCCTAGTTTCATTTGATCTAAAGAAAGATAATATTTAAAGGATTTATGACATTGTTAGTGTTTTCCAAAGTATGATCCAAACAAACCCATGCTCTCCAACACTTCCAGTTAGGAGAGAGAATGCGAATATATTGCTAAGTTACTCACCATTATTGTGCATGCCAATGACTATGCTTAAATAAAGATCATAAAATAAAAAGTATAGAAATTGACTGATGATCCTCCATTGATAATTTATATCAGGAAAATGACAAAAAGGAGACTTAGGAAAGTTACAAATTAAACATCAAAATTATTCAAGCCATTTTAGATTGATAGCCTGATATTTAGTGACAATGTCTTTCCTACCATTTAGTATTTATAATAATGCACACAGTACCTATAAGTTCAGAGAAGGCCTGAACTGGAGAGGAAGGGTAGTGGTGGCTGTGGAATTGTTAAGAAAAGGAGATATACATGAGTGATAATAGAATCACAAATTTAGAAGTGGAAAGACTTCAGAGACTATTTAGTCCAAGTTCTTCATGTTACAGGTGAGCAAATTGATATCCATGTATATGAGATGACTTGTCCAAGATCACAGAGGTAGTAATTATCAGAGGCAGGACTTGAATTTAGGTTCTCTGACTCAAGGGCATCATTCTGTCCATTGCTGCCGCTTAAGTGTTGTGAAGACAAAAACAACAAGATTTGACAATTAATTGAATATTTATGATTGGTTAAAATAAGGAGTCAAGAATGGTGCCAAAGTTGGAAACCTGGGAGACTGGAAAGGTGGTGGGGCCCTCAAAATTAATGGGAAAGTTCAGCATAGGGAAAAGATTTTTTTTGGAGAATGAACATAATGAGTTTGGGTTTCGACAGTTTCAAATGCATAGGGTTTCAGATGTATATATTGCTAATATTCAATAAGCAGTTTTAGATGCAAAAGTTAACATATTATTACATATTAAATATATCATATAATTAAATAGATGCATCAAAAGATGAATGTGTAAATCAGAAAATCAACTGTATAGAGATAACTGAACACATGGAAGCAAGTTTTGTCAAGTGAGGTTATACAGAAAGTGAAAAGAAGAGGGCCCAAAAGCATGATAACAATCAAGATACAGAAAAGGAGATGAAGGAGTGAGGCAGCTAGGCAGCTCAGTGCACAGAGCACTGGGCCTAGAATCAGGAAGATGAGTTCAAATCCTGCCTCAGATACTTACTATAGCTATGTGACCCTGGACAAGTCATTTAATTTCTATTTGCCTCATTTTTCTCAACAATATGATATGGATAATAACAGCTCCTACCTCTCAGGTTGTTGTGAAGACCCAATGAGAAAGCATCTGGCACAGATGCTGGCATGAAGTATTGTTTGTTCAGTCATTTCAGTTGTGTCGGATTCTTCATGACCCCATTTGAGGTTTTCTTGACAAAGACACTTAAGTGGTTTGCCATTTCCTTTTCCAGCTTACATTTTACAGATGAGGAAACTGAGGCAAGTAGGGTTAAGTGACTTGCTCAGGGTCATATAGCTAGTAAGTATCTGAAGCCAGATTTGAACTCAAGAAGATGAGTCTTTCTGACTCCAGGCCTGGCACTCTTTCCACTGTACCACCTAGCTGCTCCTCATGCACATAGTACAAACTATTATAAATGTTAGCTATCATTATAAAGTTATCAGTGATGATTAAAAGGTTAATATAAGAGCATTAGCATGCCTTTTCATTTTTTCATTTATTTCTTATCCTTCATCAGTATTTTTAAATAAATACTCCTGGCATGATCTGGTTTCTTTGGATCCCACACCAAATTTTCTGCAGATTTGTTTTCTCTGACACCAACCACTTGTTTGCTGTTTTGTGGGAAAATGTACTTTTACTTTTCCATTTCTATCTATGATGTTTTGCAAATGAGTTTATGTTCTAAACTTTTGCCATTGGTAACCATGTCTTTTCCTTTAGCAGAAGACCAATTATTTGTTGACTAAGGCAATTTCTGGGTTCTTTTGGCCCCCTTTACATACTAGCTAAATTTCTGTAGTAAATGGCAATATTGATATCCATTTTCTCCTCTCATTGCTTCAACTTCATCTCTTATCATTTATTTCTTGTAATCTGGCTTCTGACTTCATCACTCAGCTGAAACTGTTCACTTCAAAGTTGCCAATGATCTTTGAATTGCTAAATCCTATGGCCTTTTCAATCCTCACACTTCTTGGTCTATCTTGGCTAAATGGCTCACGAAGTGATATTTATCATTGTCTTTTGGCATACAAAGAAACTTACCCTTTCAACTCCTTTATTTTCCTCTCCGAGGAAAAACTACAAGTTATCCTTCTATTTAGCTATGATTACAATATCATTATGTCTTTTGCTTTCACATTTAAGAAGGATGTCAATATGAACATGATTCAGTTCATCCAGTGATATTTCAGCTTGATAATCATTGGACAAAGATTATACATTAAGAGTATTAACATTTCAACTAATGTTTTGAATTATATAAGAATAATATGATTGTCACCCTCTAAGTATTATAGAGCTTCAAAAATATTACTTAGTTTTTAATCCACATTATACTAGGTATTTTGCAGCATTTCAAAAATTTCCCATTTATTTCTTTGTGTTTTTGCTTTAAATATGCAAAGGAGTGTAGTATAGCCTTGTTCTATATTACTAATCCTAGATTAAGTAGTATTGAATGTAAGATTTGAATGAAAAGGAGAAATCCTTGTGGACATACAATGTGACTGTCCAGTCTACTCTAAGGTTCCTTCATTTGAAGTAGTAAGCATAAACAGAAGAATACAACAAGACTATTCTGCATTGACTTCAAGGAATTTTTGAAATTACCTACTTCAATACCTTCACTTTAAAGAAGAGGAAACAGTGAGTCAGGGACTGAGCCAAGATCAGGCAGAGATTGTGGCAAATTCCAAACTAGACTCAAAGTCACCCTAATCCTAGTTTAGTGCCCTTTTCTCTATATCACATAGTTTTCCATAGCCAAATAAATGGTTAAGCTCCATTTTTTTTGATGATTAAAAAAGTGTGCGAAAGAAAATTTTTGACTTAATGTCAACTCTGAGATTCTATGCTTAAAGGAGTAGGGAAATTAAGCATAACACAATGTGAACATATTTACAATAGGAGTGATATCAAGAGAATTATGTGGCAATCAATATTTGCTTTATATTAATTAGTATGTTCCATGTTTAGAACAGCCAGCTTTCATTCAAGTGATTCACTCAAAAATCAATCAATTTAGCCTATCAAGCATTGTGATTAGTAAATCCCCCATTCATGCAAATGTTATTTGATACTGTATCTTAATGAAATGTTTCTTTATACCTTGAGTCCAGCCATTCTACTAATATATAGACAAATTAGATGTCATTTTAGAAAAGAACAAGAACACTTTGTAACAACAAAATAACAGCCATATGACATAGGACATTAACCCCCACTAACTTCACTGGAGTCTATAATGGGTGTCTTTCATTCTCCTCCTCTATCTCCTCCTTCTCCTCCTCCTCCTTCTCCTTCTGCATCTTTCTGTCTGCCTGTCTCTGTCTCTCTGTCTCTGAGGTGTCTCTGTGTCTCTCTGTGTCTTTGTCTCTGTGTCTCTGTCCAAAGTTGCCAATGATTTTTTAGTTGCCAAACTAATGGCCTATTCTTTATTCTCCTTCTGCTTGACCTTTGCAGCATTTGACACTACATGCTCTCTTCTCTTTGGATTTTTATCACATTACTCTCTCCTTGTTCTTCTCCTAGTTTCCCGAGTATCTGTTCTGAACTTTCTTTGATAGATATTTATCCATGTCATAATCATTAACCTTGAATGGTCCCCAAAGCTGTGTCTTGGGCCCTCCTCTCTCTTCAATATCTCCACTGGTGATCTTATCAGCTCATATTGATTCAATTATCACCTCTATGCTCATAATTCTCACATCTACTTATCAAGCTAAACCTTTTCTCATGACCTGGCTCATCTCCTATCTCTAAATGACTCATTGGACATCTAAAAATGGATACCCTATAGACATCTTAAAATCAGCACATACAGAACTAAACTCATTGTCTTTCCCTCCAAACCTCCTCTTCCAAACTTTCTTATTACTGTTGAGGACACTACCATCCTCCCAAGTCATCCAGGCTTGCAAACTAAGTATCATTCTCAACTCCTCAAACTCTCTCAGCCACCATCTTTAATCTTTTGCCAGGTCCTGCCAGTTCTACTTTAACATCTCTCCTGTTCCTCATCTTCTTCCTTTTGACACAGCTGCCATCTCAGCATAGGCTCTCATTATCTCATGCCTAGACTATTGCCTTCTGGTTGGTTTCTCTGTGTCATCTCTTCCCACTCCAGTCTATCCTTCACTCAATATCAAAGTGACAATCTTAAAATATAGGTCTAATCTTGTCACTCTTCCATTTAGTAAACTCCAGTGGTTCCCTGTTTCTTCCAAGATTAAATTTAAAATCAAGGTTGTGATCTCTCCTGCCCTTCCAGTGATCTGGTACTTTACTACCTAATGTATACTCTATGATCCAGTGGAACTGGCCTCCTTTCTGTTCATATGGGATACTCCATTTCACAAATCGTGCCGTTTCATTTGCTGTCATCCATCACTGGTACTTACCCCTTCCTGTCTTTGCCTCCTGACTTCTTTGGCTTCCCTCAAGTCTCATCCCAAACCCTACATTCTGCCAGGAGTTTCGCTCAATAGTAGTTACTCAATAGTAGCACTTTCTGTTGGAGATCACCTCCAATTTACATGTATAAAGCTTGTGTGTCCATAATTATTTATAGCTTGTCTCTTGTGAGCTACCTGAGGACAGAGATTGTTTTTGCCAGTCTTCCTGTTCCAAGCCCTTATCACAGTATTTAGCACAAAGTAAGTGCTTAATAAATGCTTGTTGTTGTTGAATGAGCACAATCCCAATGATTCCAAAAGCGAACTAGATTTAAACTCAATGTCTGATCTTATATACACACAACAGGTAAATGGCTGTGTTCTTTCACAGAGTAATTTTTTTTTTGCGTTTATGTAGGAGCAACTTAATTTTCAAACTACGTTATAAATGTTAAAATTCTATTTTTTTTCCTTCGTTCTAGGGGAAACTGGATTGGAGAAGCACCATACAAAGTAGGAGTGCCATGCTCAGCTTGTCCTCCCAGTTATGGAGGATCTTGTACTGATAACCTTTGTTTTCCAGGAGTAACATCAAACTACTTATACTGGTTTAAATAATTAAAATTTTCCCCCTTTCTTATTCAGTAGGATGGTTTTTGGGATATCAAAGCTTGTAAATTGAATTTTGCACATATTATGCAAAATTTTTATAGTAATCATTTTATCTTTTGGTATTCATTTGTATAAATTAGCTTTTGTATAGTATAAATTCATTTGACCCTTTGGGAAGTAAAAAGTGTTCATTCATAATCCCCAGTACTAACAGAAAATAAGCATAAATTATTTGAAAAGAAAACAACATGATTCCTAATGTGAATATTCTAATTGTTTTAAAAAATGAATTGAGTAATAATTTATTCATTTCCAAAATGTATTATTCTTAGGCAACAATTTTTTTAAGGATAAGATTGATCTTTTACCAGAAATGAAAATTAATTTATGGTATGGCATAACATATGAAAGAATATAATTTAATATTGAAATAGAGAAATAAGTTTCCATTTGATTGTAAAATGTGTGAGATGAAGGACATTTTCAGGAATACTTTCTTATGGTGGCCTATTAGGATATCTCACAAAATGGCATTCAGCAATATCTGGAACAAGTTCATTTCTGTTAGAAAGGTGAAAAAGTAAAATCATCAAAGGATTTGGCTTCTTTTGGTTAACAAAAGATAGGATTTTTCCCCCAATTACTTCTTAGCAGCAATTAACTCAGACTTTAAAAAAAATTCAAAAAGCAATGTGATACAGTGATTTACATTCTAAGTTTGTATTGCCACTGACTGCCTGCGGGGCCAGAGGCAAGTTAAATTCTACACTTGTTTCCTGTAAAGTATTATCATAATACTCCACAGACTCATGGACTGGGCATGTGATGGCTGAAGCAATGTGGTTTGAGAGATGCTGACATCTTCCGCCAATTATTAAAATGTAAATTTATAAAAGGGGAAGGGAAGGAAGGAGAGCAATGTTAGCACCTGTTAATGTATCATTAGTAGGCAAGTTATCAGATCATGTGACTAACCCCTTAGAAAGCAGGACTCTAAGGGAGTTGGGACACAGGAATAGTAGGATTTTATGAAGGATATAATAAAGAGATGAATAATCTCTCAAGCATAAGACAGAGGAGAAGGTCACTTGGGAAATTTCAGTGAGAAACCTTGAGGTTGTTGGGGATATTTTGAATATAAAGACTATATTTACAGAACATTTCCAAAAGTAGAAGCATGGGATTACAAAGAATGACCTTACCAACTTTGTAATTGTGCCTGGGGTGAATGAATCAACCTATTTTGTGAATTAGTGAATCAATCTATTTTATGAATTAGTGATACAGTATTCATACACTTTTCATGGAAGCAGTTGTTCTACATGTTTGATTGGGGAAAGATATATAATCTTTCTATATTTTATTTCTAGTTTGTAAAGCAGGAATGATGATCTTTGGTGCCTATTTCACAATTTCCTGTGAGGGTAAATAATACCATATTAATGGAGATTTTGTTAACTAAGAGGCAAGAGTAGAGACTATAACTTGAATGTCTATTAAAATTAAAATGTTTCTCTTAAATATTAATGAATACACATTTGGGAATTAAGAAACCAACAGAAATAATTAGTATCATTGCATCTCTAAAGCCTTTGTAAAGACCAAGAAAAAGTTAAAAGTATCAAACTATGTGTTCATTAAAACAATTACATTAATTGTCAGACCTATTAGATTAATGATTATGGGCTATGCATTTTTGAATTACACTCATAGAGTGATGTTTTCCAAAAACAACTAGAATTATACACTAATTTATAATTTAGTAACTTTGCTGAAAATTGTATAACGGGTATATTTGTTATTGTAGCTGTTACTTTAAAGAAATTAGTAATATAAAGTGCCCGTGTGAAATATTTTTTTCCAGGGCTAAAGCTAATGAAAGTATGCTAGTAGCAATTAAATGTATATATATATATATATATATATATATTTTTTTTTTTTTTTGCAACACACAACAATGGTGCTGGAATAAATATATCAGCATATTATATCACACTGGGCATAAGCTATTTCATAAAAGCAGCTTTCTATAAAATCTGTAGCAAGCATTAAGGTTTTCATTTGAAAATATTTCACTCAAAAGATAGAGTAATGGGTATTCATTGTTTATTGAACATTGTTTACCATCTCAGAATTACAGATTATTTCTCCATAATAGCGTATCCAACAACAACAAAAAGATTTTTAAAAAGTTAATCAATAGATTCTTTTTCTATACAACTGCAAAAAATCAATATGACTTCACTGGCTTCTGTTGTTATCATTTAAGTGGTAAATTTCCTCAAGGATGGATAGTTGTTTGGGTATTGCATAGACAGAACCACAATATTTCATGTGGTAAAGATAATCTTGCCTTAATAAGCATTGCAGAGTGTTAGAACTTATTCCTTGTTTAGTGGCACTAAGTGACATTTTTTGCATGGCCAGTTTGTGCAACTCTGCAAGTTAGCAGATATGCAGTGATCTAAGTCTAGGCACAGAATGCACTTTGGAAGCCCCCAAACAGCTATGTAAGAGTGGGCAAAATTGTATGATAGGTTCCATGCACATAAGTGACTCAGATGATTAGGTTCAAAGTAATGTGTTTTGATTTCATGTACTGTAATGTACTGAACCAGCCTTGCTATTGGGTTGAGCATCCAGATTATTGAATTCAACCTATATCTGAGTCCTAATTTTGAGTAATTTGCATGTGGACAGTGCTTATCACATCATGTTTATTACTTAAATGAACTAGCCAGATAATTTGCATGGATATACCTAACCTAATTGTTCCATTTTGAACTATTATTACATCAGGAAGGGACTCATGCTTAGAATCTGGTCTAATGTCTTACACTGTGTGATAAATCCTTATTTCTACAGATTTTTAGGAGCAAATTTTGGCTCAAATGAGAGCCTTTATGTGCTAAACTGTTCAGGGAGAAGGAAGTTGGGTTCATGACAATGTTAAATAGATTTGAAAATCTATTAGTGGAATCTAAGCACTGATCTATGAAGGGTCAATTACAGATGTTGAATCCCTAACAGTTTGGTGGGAAATGGTGCTAAAAATTCTTTTCAATCAGTACAGCATTTCTGTTATATTTTGGTTCCTTTACAATGAAGATTGTTACTAACAGGCTACATTTTGGTGCTAAATATCCTGGTGCTAAACTGATTGTTAATGCTAGGAGCTTATCTGGGGATCTTTTCCTTCCCTGTCCTACGATTGGCTATTTTAAAAATCCAGTACCTATTTAAGGAATCTGACAACAGCAACAACAAAAATCCATCTTTAACAAGATTAGACAAAATGAGTAATATCAAGATAGTAATATTTTAAGTATATTACTCTAAGGAGTAGTCAAGTAGACTTGAGTTTCTTTAATATAAAGGAAAGTTCTCCAGAAAGATTTCATGGTGAAAAGATTTCACTTATAGCTCTAATTTCCTTCTCCCATAAGTAATACTAAAATGATAAGCAAATGTCAAGGGCAAGGCATCCTAATACTCTTGCTCCCCAAATCTCATACTTTTTCCATTATCCAGATTTTAGTTTGTCCTCCCATGGAATATTCATTGTCCATCTCAACTCTATGTTATTTAAGCAACAAATGTGAGCATCAAAGTCCTCTTATTGAAGTTATGGGAAATTACTTATTTCAGGAGAAAGAAAAAATAAAAACCATTATTTTATACAGCAAGTTTTAATTGTATTCATGTTATACCTCCCTCATCCCCCAAAGCTATGTCTCTGCCAAAAGAAGGTACTGTGTTTTCCTAAATATCACTTACCTAATGGCTATCTCTGATTTGATAACTGTTGTTAGTATTCAGTTAATATTTCTGATTAGTAAAATGAGATATAATTTACGAAATCCTAAAGGATGAAAGCTAAAGAATCAACATCAGCACTCCATAATAGAAATACAAAGGGTTGTTTCACTTTACATATTTTTATAGGAGAATTAACACATATTGGAAAGTTTATTTTCTTCCTTCCATCCCTACCCCCCCTTCCCTTTTATGGATGGTCTTTCAATGTAACTTCTAGGAAAGATTTTATCAAGTTCTATAGGAACTATTCACGTATACCTAGTTACTGAGTAAGGAAAAGTAACCTACATTAGAATTGCAGGTGTATCCTACAAATCAGCTTTGGTTTACTTTCACTTTTTGCTATCAAAAATTGATCCAGGTTTTCCCAAAAAGTGTGTTAATTACTATGTGGTTATGCATTAAAAAAAATTAGAAAAAGTGTATCTATAACTTTAAGTTCCCAGTTAGGCAATCAATCTATAGCCAGGCAGAAATAATACTTCCTGTGAGATTTCTTGCAAACATTAACAGAGGCTAGCTACCTTTATAAGTTGTATATTGGGAGAAAATGCACTCAATGAAAAGGAGGCATTTTATGGGGGAAAGAACTCTAGTTCCTGAGTTTGAAGACCTGCTTCCAAATCCCACCTATTATATTTACTGCCTGTATAACCTTGGGCAAGTCATCTAGCAGCTTTGATTTCCATTTCCTTATCTGGAAATTGGACTAGAGGATCACTCAAGGCCCTTCCAGCTCTGAAATACTAAAGTAATAAGCAAATGTCAAGGACAAGGCATCCTACTACTCTTGCTCCCCAAATTTCATACTTTTGCCATATCCAGATTTTAGTTTGTCCTCCTATAGAATACTCATTTACAATCCAGTAAGTCATTGTAAGAAGCTCACCCAGATTTCTTCATAGTCATGAAGAAATACTATTATTTTCAAGAAGTGTTAGGTTCAGGTAACAGGTTTTTTGGTCCCAAATCCAAGCACCTGTTCCCAGCTTCCAATTTAACAGAAAGACTACAAAATGGAAGTCATAAAACTCAGAAAGTTTAATGTTATTTTATGATTTAAAAAAAATCCACCTAGATAAATATACAATGAATTTCCTTTAATTACAGAATCAAATATCTTAATACAAAGAAATTTTAATTTCATCAACATAATATCTCAAATTTTAATAACTGATTCACATCTCTTTCTTTGATAACCTAAGTATGTCACTAAATTATTCCTGCCTTCATGAACTTCTATTAACTTAAAGACATATCAGTAAAAAGTTAGAAGTCAAGACAAGTGTTGAGAAATTTTGCTTTTGGGCCACTGTTTTAGGAGAGAAAACAATTTTGTCTTGTGTAACAATTGAATGCACAATTTGGTTTTATAGATTTAAAACAACAACCTAGTAGTGAGAAATGCTCTAAAATGTTACATATAGACACATACATATACATATATGTGTGTGTGTATATATATATGTGCATGTATATATATGTATGTGTATTTGTATATGTATTTACACACATGGCACTATGTGAGTTCAAAGCTGTTTCCTTGAGTAGGGAAATACATCTCCCTAGACCTGCTCTGCTGCAGGCACTGGTGCCCTCTTGTGGTTGTTAAAATGTCCTCAGCAAGGTGCATTCTAGTAAAAAAAAAATACAATCTTCTTAAGCACCAAAATATTACTACTCAAACTAATACCCGTAAATGCTTCAGTCTCAAATTGTTTATTGTACTAGTCCACTGAATGGTTAAAAGCAAGAATCCTCAAATACAACTAAACTTTGACAGTTTTCATTATTTCCACATTTAGTGTATTCTTAGATTTTTTTTTTCATTTTTAAGCTTTATACTGCTAGAACTGCTATAAGGAAACTGCTATCAGTTCTTTATGTTTGAGCAGTGTGTTTTATTATCCATTATGCACTTTTGTCTTACAATGCTGGAAAAATAATTGAACCAATCACTCTTGCTTTTGAATGGACTTCTTTTCATGTCAGAAGACAATTTCTGGCAATATTCAGATTTTTGGTCTATCAAATTACTTAATCACACTTTAATCCAATATTCATGCAAGTATACTATTTCATTATTGTAACTTATTACATATAATGAACAAATGATACTATCTTTAAATTGTGATAATTTTCTCTTTTGAATAGAGTGATAAATCATAAAAATTTAAGTTAGAATTTCACAATTGGTTAACATTAATGCTGGCTGTTTTTTGTTTTAATTCTCCTAAACTATAAATAATTTTCAATGCAAAGTCCCATTGATTTTTTAAAAAGAACTGACACAGAGGTATGAGAATATTTTAGCTATAACATACAAATGCTAAACTTGGATCAAATTTTCAAGATAGATATTTAATGACCTACTAGAATTCACTACTTTGAACATAGACTTCAATAGACTTTTGCCTTTATTGCCAAAGTGATGAACTACCTGTGTGACCTTGAACAAGTCATTTAGCTGCCTTGGCCTCTATTTCCTCATCTGGAAATTGAGGGAGTAGGACTAGAGGTGGACTCAGGTCCCTTCCAGCTCTAGGTCTACAATCCAAGTCATCATGAGAAGCTCACCCCAGATTTCTTCATGGTCATACAAGAACGCTGTCATTTTCAAGGAGTGTTAGACTCAGGTAATAGATTTTTTGGTCCCAAATATAAGCAGCTGTTTCTAGCTTCAGGAGAACCAGGAAGACTGCAAGGAGGTAGTTATCCTATTTTTTGTCTGGGGCAGGCAAAGGGGGAGGGAGAAAGGAAGGGATCTGGATTACTACTCAATAGTTTATCTGCCAAAACATTGTTTTTGGATGAAACAATTGGCTATATAGTCAGAGCTCTGGTATCATGAAGTGTTCAAGGGCTGAGCCCATGAGGCATGGTTTTACTTACACAGTGAAATCTAGTTTTAAATGATTTCTTAGTGCTTGTATATTTACTCTTATCACATACAGTATTTTGGAATTGAAATCTTGTGAATCAGAATGTTGTGAAGTCCATATACATACAGTATAATTCTTCATACATAAACCAATATTTTTATGTATTTATATACTTTTGAAGTTCCTGTATCTGTTTTCAAATCTGTTTTTTTTTAAAGAAAAGTTCTTTACCTAACATGGATGTTGCTATGGATTATGAAACATACCATTTTCATGTGGTTATATGATCCTGAGAGTGTGCATATATATATGCATATATATATACACACATATATGTGCATATACATACATACATATGTAAACATTGTGGTATGTCAGTTCCCTTTCTTTCTTCAACCTTAGCTGTTCTCAAACCTAAAAATGTAATTCATTGTGAGCCACTTTTTATTACTTTGTCATTTCAATAAAAATTTTAAAATTTCTTTTGTCTTTGGTTCAAAGTATGTTGAGCATTTCTCTTTATTCATCTTAAGTAGACTTCAAAATTAAAATTTAGACTATAATGACTTTAAAATATTTTAAAATTACATTGAAAATGTACTAGTGGCTACACCATCCCCCTGAAATGCAGTTCAGGATTTGGAGTCAGAGAACCTGAGTTCAAATTCCTCTTCTGTCACTACTTGTGTGACTTTGGATAAGTCACCCAACCTCTCACAGCCTCAGTTTCCTCATTTGCACAACTGAATATTTTGGATTAGATTATCTTGAATATCCCTTCAAGCTATAAATCTAAGATTCACTTAAACACACAAAATCACTATATTTAGTCACAATCAGCTTTTTAGCAACCAGATACATGGGTACAATGAGTCAGTCAGTCAATAATCATTAATTAGCACATGCCAGGAACTGTGCTAAGTACTGGGAATACAATAAATCTTGCACTCAAAGAGTTCACATTCTAACGGCTGCAATCAGTATGTCAATAAATAACAAGGTATATACAAGGTAATATCAAAAAGAATGGAACTAGAATATGCCAATTGATTTATTCATTATTAGCCAAGCTCCTATGATGACATGCATAAGTTGGTAGCTGGGCTTTTTTTTTCCAACATCTCCAAAATAATACTCATTCAAATGAGATAATAATAAAATAAACTATCTCAAGAGTGCCAATATCATACTAATGCTTTCCATTTATTCCATTATTATATACCACTATATGACTGATCCACCTCCATTTCTAATCATCCCTGTTCTTAACAATGTCTTTTATTCCATTATCAAGAACAAATTGATGTTGGAAATATCTGTTTGCTTTCATCATCTGTCTTTCTCTTGTTGTCCTTTGAGCTTTGTGAATTTTGATTTTTACAAGATTTTGGTGCTCCATGATTTTCAGCTAAACAACATCAGCTAAACACCAAAAATTTTTTGGTGATAAAGAGATGGACTTTTGCACAATTGGCAATCATTGAATAGGTTATATAATTTCCCAAATGCAATTCAGTTCAACATCATTCCTGCTGCTAATATCTACAGTCATCTCAGTGTACATTTAAAGTACACATTTAAAGTACAGTGTACATTTAAAGTACACATTTAAAGTGTACACAAAATGTAGAGAAACTTAATTGATTAAGTCAGTGGGCTATCATTAGAGAGATTTGCTATAGGCTTGACAATTTATTAAAAACTCACAGTTATAGGTTTAAAGTTTTCAAGGTGCTTTCCACACAACAACCCTAAGATGTGGGTAGTGAAAATGTTATCCCCATTTTATAGATATGGACACTGGCCTGCCCAAGACTGTACAATATTTGTGCCAGATCTATGATATAGATTTAGGTCTTTCTGATTTCAGGATCTACGTTCTTTTTTATTCCTCACATTGCACTTTTCCATTCAACTTGTTTTCTAGTGTGAATTATCAGACCAATTTTTTCATGCTTCTGAATTTCACTAAAGATGTTTTGTAGTTTTTAGAGACTTAATGCACTTAAGACAATGTTATTATACTAATTGGTTTTTAGATACCTTTTTTTAAGTTTTGCAGAAGTCTTTACACAGATTATCTTATTTGAGGCTCAAAAACTGTATGAGGTAGTACCTATAGACATTATTGTGCCCACTTCACAGATGAGGAAACTGAGTCTAAAAGATGTTAAATGACTTGTCATGACCACATATTTCTTTGTGTAAGAAACAGGATTCAAATCACAGTGTCTAGATCCATTACTATTTCAAACAGAACTCAAATTGAGATGTCTAGGTCCATCATTATTTCCAGTAAACTCAAATGCCTTTAGCATTTAATCTAGAAATAAAAGTATTTGTAGAACCTTGACATCAATAAAATAAATCCCACCATGATGCTGACCTTAGTGAACATAAAACCTATATGCTTTATGTGTGTTTCTTATAAAGATCAACTTTTCTTTTTTTTTAAATTTTCTTCATAATCCTTCCTTTCTCACAACTTTCTACATTTTATAAATGAGTGTATTCCATTTATGTATGTGGGGATGATGTTTAAGTTTGCTTTTCCCTGCATCAAATCCTATTAAAATAGTTTTCTTTCCCAATTTTCACATATGTTTATTTCTTTCTTGACTATATCTACCACTTAAGCCTAGTTCTCCACCTTACTATTCCCATCTAGTCCTATTTATTTAACCATATTTCTACCACAATATTTTATCATTTTCATTATTTTAAAGATCTTCACTTGCCTAGCCTAGGTACAATTTAGGCTTGTGAGATTCTGTGTTTCCCTCACCACTTAAATCTAAAGGATAGGACTTGGAATCAGGAAGACCTGATTTCAAATGCAGACTCAGTTACTCACTAGCTCTGAGACCTTGGGTATGTCACTTAACTCTCTGTCTGCCTCACCCTTCTCATCTGTAAAAGGGAGGCAAGAATAGCACCTACCTCCTAGGATTGTTGTGAGAATAATATTAGAAACTTGTAAAGTACTTTCCCAACCTTACAGTACTATAAAAATGTTAGCTATTATTATTATTGTTGTTAAATTAGAATAATTCTCCAGTAGCACCCTATTACAAGGAACACAAAGTTCTTGCCAGGTCCTTCATTTTCCTTCCCTATTGTATTTGGATTTTTTTTAATGCCCCCCCCAATCCATAGTCTTTTAGTATCATTTCCTCATTGCCATTTAAATATAATATATCTGGAAAGAATTTGATATCTTTTCTCATTTTAGGATAATAGCCCTTTTGAAGATTTTCCACATACTTTTTCAGAAGCATCCAAGTTGGAGAGTAAATAAAATGAGTTATTCAGACAATACAGATAGTACAGGAAGTGGCTTGATTATTTAGTAGTCTCACATGTATATTTAAGATTTCGGGAAAATCTAAACCACAGGGTGACACAATGAGTCCTGGGAGCAGAAGGTTGAGGGATCTAACTGGGCAAGACCTTATGGGAACAAATAACTCTGCCAAAGGACTGCCCCAATGACCTTGCCCTTTTCATGTACTTTCTGAGAGTAATTGGTGAGCTATTTGAGCAGATATATTTTTTCTGTCTCTAATTATGGGTTCCTTAGAATCCCTAATTATTTTCAAGGGGTGAAATAAAGAAGACTTCAGGGAGAATCCTAAACCCAGATTTATTTCAAAGATTTTTTGAATAACCCTAGTTGGAGGCATTGAGTCAAAGAGAGAAAAAGCCTTTTGGAATCAGCCTCAGCATCAGATCCAGTTCATGTGAGTCCAGAGATTTTTAGGGCATTGGGTCTATCCTCAGTGACCCTCCTGAAAGTAATTTTTTCTCTTTGACTAATCAGGAATATTGTGGACAGTCTTCATTTCTCTAAGTAACTTAATGAATCATGAAATCCTCTCACTCTGGAAATCAGAATTCCCAAATTCTTGAGTTTGGGCTAAGCCATGAAGCAACTCACACAAAGATGCTGCTGCTCAGGAAATCTCTTTTCTGTGGCTCAAGATAGATTCTAGGATCAGGGTACACATGGAATTTAGAAACTTCCTTCTCTAGAAAAGAATATCTGGTTCAGGAACATTGCTCATGAATTACTTTCTTGGGCAATATATAAGCATGTATACTTTCTGCCATATGCTACAAGTTGCCAGTGAGCTGCTCAACTTTTCCCACCCAAGGGTGGAGGTCAGGGAGGGACAACAAGGTCTGAATTCAGGAAGGGGATAGACCTGTGTAGGTCTGCTCTGCTACATGCTGTTGTGTCACTGGAAGGCAAAAAGAAAGTCAGTATCTCTGTCAACTAATCATGAGTTCCCAGCTTCCTTTTAACAAGGCTCCAGTGGACATTGAAAGTGTCTTCAGATGGCTCCAAATAAAATCCTAAGCCCTGTGATATCCTCAGTTTTTTTGGAGTACTCATCAAATTGCTCAGGGACTCACCCAATTAATCCATTTTCTGGTATTTCTTCATTATTTTTGGAATTTTCATTTTCTTGTTCTTTTTCTCAGTCTTTTCACTCTTTCCAAACCATAGCCCATGGGGGCTTACCTTCTGAACTTTCCCATATTGAGGACTAGAGGAGTTTAAATGGCTATTGAAGGGTTACTACTGTGGGAAGGGGTAGAAGAAGGTCCTTCATGATTGCCCACTTGCCTATAGTTAGTTTCAAAGACTTTTTGCCTCAGTAGCTACTGTAACCAACATGATGAGCAAGAATATTGCAATAATATATATTCCATGTGGTGTCTATGGTAGGTGTGAGGATGGGCCATGGGAATCTGAAAATAGATACATTCTGAAATGGTCATTTAGGATTGTGACTGAGGATTGCGTGGGAGGTCAGGAATGAAGCTATCAAGGAAGCCTTTACTGGTATGTGTTTGTGTTCACTTTTTACTTTGCTGTGGGGGGTACCTGGCAAAAATGTCTTTCCTTTATTTTCTTTTAATTATTAGTCTTTTATTACATTTGGAATATTTATCACTATTTTTGAGGAAAAAAGGTGGCAAAATCTAGCTTGGGTAGCATCTTTTCCTAAGTGATTTTGAAAGTCCATACTTAATCTCTTCTATCCACTGGCACCTTCTCTATTGTCTATATACATCTGGATTTCCCTCATCCTTAAATATGAATCTGATCTGTAATTATGATCACTTAATCTAGTCATACTCTTAAATTATCATCATTTATCTCCACCATTTCATAGTTAAACTCCAATAAAGAAAAAAAATCTATACTTTGTTGTTGTTCAGTCATTTTCAGTCATATCCAATACTTTGTGACCCCATTTGGACTTTTCTTGGCAGAGATAATGAAGTAGTCTGCTATCTCCTTCTCCAGCTCATTTTACAGATGAAGAAACTGAGCCAAATGGGGTAAAATGACTTGTCCAGAGTCACACAGTTAGTAAGTGTCCGAGGCCAGGTTTGAATTAGGAGTCTTCCTGATTGTAAACCCAGCACTCTATCCACTGTGCCACCTAACTGCCCTCTAATTCTTCACCTGTCTCTCAATTAATTTCAACAAACCAAACATTCTTTAAGTATATACTATGTGTAAAATATTACACTAGGTACTTGAGATACAAAAAAAAGAATGGAAAATAGTACCTACATTCTTGGAGTTTATATAGTCTGCTAGAGTGAAATCTATCAGTCGAGTAGAAGCACTCACTCCAAGATTAACAATGCTCTCTTAACTACTAAATCAAATAACATTTTTCTCAGTATTTATCATACCTCAAAGTATCACAGAATTTCAGTATTGGAAGGTACCTCAATGGCTCACAATTTAGCCATAACTAAAAAAAATCACCTTTACCACATACTCAACAAGTTCGTTCTCCACTAATTCAGCTTTTTTCTTGAAAAAACCCAATGAAGAAGAATCCACTATATCTAGAAACAACCCCTTTCATTTTTTTTACTTATATTTGATAATAAAGTCATTTTTGCTTAACACAATTCTAAATTTATCTCTTTAAAATGTCCACCCATTTCTCTTTGTTCTGTCCCTGGGGATAGAATAAAAATTCTAGTAGTGGTTATCTGTAGACTTCCAGGACACCTTCCTTTCCAATGAGTTTAGTACCTGGCTCCCCTGCTGCCTTCATACAAGAATACATCAACATACATATTGATACTCCCTCAACCACCACTTCCTCACCCTTCTCATTCCCCATGACTTACTCCTTCATCCCAACTCAACCAACATAAAGATGGTCATATCCTTGATCTTGCCATCGCCAATAAAGGTACCACTTCCATGTTCAATAACTCCAAAATTCCTTTATCTAAACACAGCCTATTGGCTTTCGACTTCTTCCTCTGCCTTCCCATACCAAAATCTACTCTTCATACACATTGTGACCTCCAATCCCTTGACTCCTCAGTTCTGTCCCAGGCTGCTACCTTTGCTATGGCCACACTTTCCTCCTTTCCCCATCTCGACCCCTTGACCCACTGTCCTCTTCTCTTGAATCCCCTATTGCCTTATTACATTGATTATTGTGCCCTGTCAAATTTCAGCCTTGGATTACTCCCACTGTCCTCTGCCTTCACTACTAATGAGTGGAAAAAATCACAACTGTGCTAAATGAACCCATTTCAAATTTATGTCATGTAACCACAACTGGACCTCACTGCTGTTAGGCTATCCTTTTACACCTCCCTAATTAACTCACTATCCCAGTTACCACAGCAGTTCTTTCAAACCTTTCTATATCTCCTCAGATCTCCAAGGCTTTCCCTTCTTCAGTTCTCTGAGTTGAGAACCTTGTCATATATTTTACTGAAAAAATTGAGGCCATTCACCAAGAGCTCCCCCTTCTCCCATCCTCATCTTACATCACCCAGATGCCTTCTGCAGTTATGTCCTCCATCTCTCTATCATATGATGAGGTGATGCTTCTTGCCCAAGGAAACTCTACATGCAAAACTGATCCCATTCCATTGAGTCCTGTATCATCCTCACTCTCTTCCTCATCTTCCATATGTCTCTAGCCACTGGCTAACTACAAACAAGCCCATTTGTCTCCCATCCTAGAAAAACCCTCACTTAATCCATTCATGCCCACTATCATCCCATTTTTGTCCTATCTTTTCTGGCTAAACTTCTTAAATGAGTGCTTCTATTTTCTTTCCTCTTACTCTCTTCTTAACTCTCTATTCTCTGGCTTCTGCTCTCCTCAATCAACCAAAACACTCTCTCTCTCGTTACTAATGATGTCTTAATTGCCAAATCCAATGACCTTTTCTCAGTCTTCATCCTTCTTGACCTCTCTGCAGCTTTTGACACTGTTATTCATCTTCTCTTTGATACTCTCTTCATTCTAGTTTTTGGGACATTATTCTCTCCTGGTTCTCCTACTGACTGCTCATTCTTCTTGATTGGATTTTAGTATGCCATTTATGTTAACTGTCAGTGTCCCACAAAGCTCTGTTCTGGGCCTTCTCCCTCTATACTATTTCACTTTGTTATTTCAACAGTTCCCATGGATTCCATGATCATTTCTATGCTGATAATTCTCAAATCTAATTATCCAGCCCTAACATCTGTGCTCATCTCCAATCTTGCATCTCCAACTGCCTATTAGACATTTTAAACAGGATATTCTGTAAATATCTTTTACTCAATATGTCCAAAACTAAACTCATAATCTTTCTCCCCAAATTCCCCTCCTTCAAAACTCTCTTATTGTCAAGGGAACCATCATCCTAGTCCCCCAGGCTAAAATCCTTGACCTCTCGGTACCTATAATCCCTCTCTGCCCCATATACAATATGTTGCTAAAGCCTATTGGTTTCACCTATGTAACAATTCTCACATACACACTCTTCTCTTCTCTGATCCTGCCACAATCCTGGTGCCCATAATCATATCCTCATTCTTGGACTATGGTAATAGATTGCTAGTTAGTCTCCCTGGCACAAAACTCCACTCCAGTTCATCCTCCATTTAGTCAGCCACCACAATGATTTCACTAAAGTACATGGTCAGGAGGGGCAGAGCCAAGATGGTGGAGGGAAAACAGTGACTGTCTTGAGCTCTTTCCCAAAGCCCTCCAAATATCTAAAAAAAATGGCTCTGAACAAATTCTAAAGCAGCAGAACCCACAAAAAGAGAGAGTGAAACAAATTTCCAGCCAAAGACAGCCTGGATGGTAGATCGGAAAGGTATATCGCACCAGGCAGGGAGAGGAGCTCAGTTGGGTGTGGGTGCGCAGGTCGCAGTGACCCTGGAGCAGGCCTCAGAGGACTGAATCGCGGGCAGCTGTGGTGGTTTCCAGACTTCTCAACCCAGGAACGCCAAAGACAATGTGGAAGGTCAGTGGGAAAAGTCTGTGACTGCACTGAGAGAGGAGCTAGGTCTCAGGTGCAAGTCTAGCGTGGCCTGGGGCAGCGACTGTTTCCTGAGCTTCCAGCCCACAGACTGAAGGGGAATCAAGTGGCTGATCAGAAGGGGATTGCAAGGATCTCTTTGCCAGTGCTGAGGCAGGAATCTCTTGCTTTACCGGTGCTTGGATCTGGGTTACAGTTCTGAGGGGAGATCCTGGGGCTGGGAGGAACGGTGGTGTGGTGAAGCTTGTTGTGGCTGTGGAGAGGAAACACCTTGCCCCTTATCATACCACCTTGGAAGAAGTGAAAATTTACAGGTCCCTAGAAGTACCTCTGAAAACAGCTGTACAGATCCCCAAAGCTTGGGACAGTACACTTTTCACATTGGAAGCAGACTTTTACCTTAACAAAGAGTTTAAAACTCAAGTAATTGGCCAGGACCGTGAGTAAGCAGCGCAAAAAGAGTCAGACTATATTATCTTACTTTGGTGACAAAGAAGATCAAAACAACAGAGTCAAAATTCCTACATCCAAAGACTCCAAGAAAAATATGAATCAGTCCCAGGCCTTGGAAGAGCTCAAAAGGGATTTTGAGAAGCAAGTAAGAGAAGTAGAGGAAAAACTGAGAGTGATGCAAGAAAATCATGAAAAACAAGTCAACAGCTTGCTAAAGGAGACCCAAAAAAATACTGAAGAAAATAGCACCTTAAAAAATAGCTTAACCCAAATGGCAAAAGAGGTCCAAAAAGCCAATGAGGAGAAGAATGCCCTAAAAAGCAAAATTGACCAAATGGAAAAGGAAGTCCAAAAGATTACTGAAGAAAATACTTCCTTAAAAATTAGAATAGAGCAATTGGAAGCTAGTGACTTTATGAGAAATCAAGACACTGTAAAACAAATCCAAAAGAATGAAAAATTAGAAGACAATGTGAAATATCTCATTGGAAAAACAACTGACCTGGAAAATAGATCCAGGAGACAGAATTCAAAAATTATTGAACTATCTGAAAGCCATGATCAAAAAAAGAGCCTAGACATCATCTTTCAAGAAATTATCAAGGAAAACTGCCCTGATATTTTAGAACCAGAGTGCAAAATAGAAATTGAAAGAATCTACCAATCACCACCTGAAAGAGATCCCCAAAGGAAAACTCCTAGGAATATTGTAGTCAAATTCCAGAGTTCCCAGGTCAAGGAGAAAATATTACAAGCAGCCAGAAAGAAACAATTCAAGTATTGTGGAAACACAATCAGGATAACACAAGATTTAGCTGCTTCTACATTAAGGGACCACAGGACATGGAATATAATATTCCAGAGAGCAAAGGAGATAAGATTACAACCAAGAATCACCTACCCAGCAAAACTGAGTAAAATCCTGCAGGGGAAAAAATGGTCATTCAGTGAAATAGAGGACTTTCAAGCATTCTTGATGAAAAGACCAGAGCTGAATAGAAAATTTGATTTTCAAATACAAGACTCAAGTAGAACATGAAGAGGTAAACAGGAAAGAGAAAATCGTAAGAGACTTATTAAGGTTGAACTGTTTACATTCCTGCATGGAAAGATGATATTTGTAACTCATGAGACCTTTGTCAGTATTAGGGTAGTTGGAGGGAAAAAATTATGTGTATGTATAGATAGATAGATAGATAGATAGATAGATAGATAGATAGATAGATAGAGGGCACAGGGTGAGTTGAAGATGAAGTTGTGGTATCTGGAGAATAAAATTATGGGGTGAGAGAGGAATATACTAGGAGAAGGAGAAAGGGAGAGGTAGAATGGGGTAAATTATTCCACAAAAAAAAAAAACAGAAAAGAAAAGGCTCTTACAGTGGAGGGGAAACAGGGGAAAGTGAGAGGGAATGAGTGAATCTTATTCTCATAGGATTTGACTTAAGGAAGGAATAACATACATACTTAATTGGGTGTGGAAATCTGTCTTACTCTACAGGAAAATAGGGGAGAAGGGGACAAGAGAGTAGGGGAAAGATAGAGAGGAGGGCAGATTGGGAAAGGGAGTAATCAGAAGCAAATACTTCTGAGGAGGGACAGGGTCAAAAGAAAGAATAGAATAAATGGGTGGGCGGGATAGGATTAAGGGAAATAGAGTTAGTTTTTCATAGCGTGTCTACTATGGAAGTGTTTTGCATAACTGCACATATATAACCTATATTTAGTTGCTTGCCTTATCAATGAGGGTGGGTGGGGAGGGAGGAAGGGAGAAAATTTGGAGCCCAAAGTTTTAAAAACACACGTTTATAAAAAAAAAGTTTTCACATGCAACTGGAAAATAAGAAATACAGGAAATGGGGTACACAAATCCATACTGCCCTATAGGAAAATTGAAGGGGAAAGGGATAAGAGAAATGGGGGAGAGATGGAAGGGTAGGCAGAATAGGGGAAGGGGTATTTAGAATACATGCCATCTTGGGGTGGGGGGAGGGGCAAGATGGGGTGAAAATTTGGAACTCAAAATCTTGTGGAAGTAAATGTTGAAAAAAAATAAATAAAAAAAATAAAGTACATGGTCAGTTATGTCACTGAACACTACACAATAACCTCCATATGGCTCCCTCTCACCTCCAGAATCCAATATAAAATACTTTGTTAAGCATCTAAAGTGATTCATAACCTACCCATTCACAACTTTTCACACTTTCTTACACCTTACACTTTCCCCCTCTCATATGTCTCTTCAATCAAGTGACACTGGTCTCCATGCTGTTCCTCCTACAAGACACTCCATCTCCCAACTCAGGGCATTTGCACTGGCTATTACCCAAGCCTGGAAAGCTCTCCCTCCTCATCTCTGCTTCCTAGATTCCCGGGTGAGAGGGGGTGAGGGAGGGGGGGCATTCTCTGATTCAATTATACAGTGGGGTTTTTTTTTTTTGGTTAGGCAATGGGGTTAAGTGACTTTCCCAGGGTTACACAGCTGGTAAGTGTTACGTGTCTGAAGCCGAATTTGAACTCAGGTCCTCCTGAATCCAGGGCTGGTGCTCTATCCACTGTGCCACCTAGCTACCCCTCAATTATACAGTGTTTTAATTATTTCTTCTAATTATCTGTCTTCTGAAAATTTGATAAGGATGCCATCTCTGCCTTTATCCAAGTTATGAGAAAAAACATTAAACAGAGTTCCAAGTATCCTACTGGGCCATGCCATTTGAAATACTTTCAAAGTTGACATGAAATCATTAATAACTATTTTTTTTGAAGTCCAGCCAATCACTCAGAATAAACTTTATCAAATAAATTGCTAAAATCTACTTAAGTTATATCTACAGTTTCCTTGATGATCCTCGATTAGTAAACCTATAATAAAAGTAAATAAGTAAGATCTTATTCCTTACAAAGTTATCCTGATTCTTCATGATTATTACTTCCTTTCATAGATGTTCACTATCTCCTTAAAAACATTCTAGAATTTCCTTAGTAATTCCTCTACCAGATTCAAATTAATAACTCATTTCTCACTTAGTTGTAGTTTCCTGGGGCATGAAAAGATTAAGTCACTTTCTCATCATCCCATAGCTGTGGCATCTCAGAGGCAAGGCTTTCTAACCAAAATACCATTATATAAATGCCATATACTACTGCTTTTTCCATGTCTAGATGTTTTGAGTGTGCTTGCTAAATTGCTGCAACAAAAATTATTTTGTTTAACCAATCAAAACAATATTTTTATAAATATTGGTATTTACATACATATATACACACATATGTATGTATAATAAAGTAACTAACATTCATATAGTATAACAAATATTTCATTTAGTCTTTACAACAAACTTGTAGAGAAGTGTTATTATTTCCCCCATTTTACAGATGAGTAAACTGAGACAAACAACTTAAGGGACTTGTGCAGGGTCACACAGTGAGCGTCTAAGGCTGAATTTGAACTTAAATCTTCTGGACTCCTGGTTCAACACTCTAACCATTTGTACCAACTAGCTATATGAACAAGTATGTGAATAAATACCTAAGTATATATGCATAAGTATGTAGCATATGTACACACATACATTTATATATGTGTATGTTTGTCTATATATGCATATGTATGTATACACACACATACACATGTACTAATGTATGTGTTCCTATTACTAAAATTGTGATTTAACCATGTACAAAGCTCCTGGGAAGAACATTTTTCTTAAACAGATCAGTACTTTCTTTTCAATTTATAGTATTAGAGGGTTACTTGGGACACTGAGAATTTAAGTGATTTGCTCAGGATCACAGAGCCAGTGTATATAACAGCCAGAACCTGAATGTAGGTCTTCCTAACATCGACGCCATTTCACTACACCATGCTGCTTCCTAGAAATAGGAAGACAGGATAATAGGGAGACTGATGGAGATAGAGGTGTGTGGGTACACAAACATACATAAATATGTGTATGTATAGTCAGTCCCTCCTTGGATACACAAATGTATAAATCTATATATGCATATATCTAAAATAGATATATGTGTGTCTTTTCTTCTCCAGGATACAGGACAACTTTCTGATTTTCCATCAGTCAAAAGGCAAAGGCTTTAGACATCTCACATACCAAGGAGATTTTCAGCTAAAATTGCCTTGAATGAAACAAAATGATAATAATAAAAACTAACATTTAGATAGTGTTAGGGGGTTTGCAAAGAAAACTCATAAAATGATTTAATATTTGTAAAGCAATTTGAATCCATACAAATACTAAATAAATCCCAGGCATTATTATTATTATCATTATATAATAGTATTCTGTTATATATTTTATCTCCTTTGATCCTCACAACCATCGTGGGAGGTAGGTAGGAGGTAGGAGGTAGGTAGATTATCTCTCTTTTTCAGATGAGGAAACTCAGACAGACAGAAGTTAAATGACTTGCCTAGGGTCACACAGCTAAGAAGTATACAAGTCCAAATTTAAACTCAGATCTTTCCAACTCTAAATCCAGTACTCCATCCACTGCACTACCAAGCTGCTTTATTATTGCTTTTATTATGTTCACAATCATTCTCTTACATTCTTTCAGACTTTTGTTGAGTAGGTCTACTATTTGAAGTTTTCCTTTTGAAAAGTTCTCAGTCCCTTTAATAGTCTTGTCAGAAAGAGAAGCTTATTATATCCAAGTTTAGAAAGAACATATTCCAGTAATCTAAGCTTTTAAGGGTAGGTGGTTAAGGGAAAAATTCCAAAATGCATTTTATTAATTTGATTATGGAGACTGAGTCACGTTAGAACTTCGTTCTATACAAAGACAAAAATAACAAACATTATATATGTAACATTCAGAAGATAACTGGATTGTTTTTTCATCTTTTGCTAAGTACTTGATGATTTTCAATCTTCTGCAAAACAAAGAAAGTGGGCCAATTGACCATGCTAGGTACATAGCCTCACCAGATTCCATTAGGAATATGAAAATAGAAATAATAGGTAGTTTAACTAGCCTACAATAAACTTAAGGTGGCTTTGAATTTTTGGCTAAAAACTATATTCTTCTTTTGAAAGACTTGCCGTATGTCCAAATGCAACTGGAGCTGGGCACAGAAAGACTGACTGTGGAGAAATGATAGAGAGGAGCCAAGGAATGTCTAATACAGCAATTCAATAACTAGGGGGAAAGCATACTGTTAACTCCTGCCCTACTAATAGGGTAAAATGTCCTTTGGAGTGAAGTTACATGAGTGATGTAATACGTGATGATTAAATGTTACATGTTGGTATCTGTGGTGTCTGTTTTAAATGAATTCATGGTTTACAAGGTCAAAGTGACATAGATTGGGATATGTTAGCTAACTCACATTGTTTGCCACCGGAATAGAGGAGATCCAGCATAGAATACAAATTAAAGAGGAATTCAACATAGAAAGTAGGGTCCTTCCAATGCTCTTGTTTGAAGATAGTATTGTCCCGGTTGAATTCCAATCATCTAAGCCTTAGAACGTTGCTAAAAAAAATCTGTAACTTGGAAGACATTTGTAACCACTAAAAAGAAGTTGGTTTACCATACAGAGAAGACTAGGTGGATGGAGAATTTATTTTGCTTATATTGAAACATGAATTCGAATAAAAATGTATAGAATTCATCAATCCATATTTATATCTGGGACAGATAGTATAGTTGGACATTAAGTTGAGACTGGTATTAAAGAAAAAAATGAATAGAGTAAAAGTAAGGGATATTTGATGCATTTTGAGTAAACAACCAAGACAAGACTACCAACTTTAGATATATTCACATATATTATTACAAACTTTGGTATCATGGTTTTATGAGAAAGAGAAATTTTGCCTTACCTCCATATAGAAAGTTGAACTCCAAATTTTCCAATCTGTAAGTTATGAATTATAATGTAATAGCTGCACTACATATCTTGCAGGACTATCACAAGAAAAGTGCTTTACAAACCTAAAAATGCTTTACAAATATTAATTGCTTACATACATAGGTGAAAATCTTCCCAAAAATTTTACAAACAGGCCAAAGGAAATATCAAGGTAAATAATCATCATTTCTATCAAATACAAAATTACTATAAGGTTGTTCCATTGGCGGGGATAGAGAAAGGAGAGAAAGTCACAGAGAACTATTAAAAAGACAACATTAATGAAGTCAGATAGAGCATAGAAAAGAGAATTTTAGTACTAGGTAGCTTCCAATAGCAAAATAAAAATCAACACATAGGGTGTGTATAAGCATACATTAGAGGAAATCTATCAAACACATAATGCTACCTTTCCATTTGCAGTATATATCTCATTACTTGCTCATTAAACATGAACTGGCTATTGAAAATAGCAGAGAAGGAGGGAACTCAATCATACTCACTTGTATGGAAAACAACATTCCAATTAGAGAGATGAAGAAACACAGCAAGTATATCATGAAAAAAAATATAGAGAAATTTCTCCAAAGCAATAAGCCTAGTCAATTGATATTGTGGTCCTGGAAAATTAAAATCTAGGTTCATATTCTGGACCTGCCATTTCCTACCTATGGGCAGAGCCATAATGAGCATAGCATAACTAAGGTTGTGTCCCAGGACGTTGAATTTAGAAGACAGTTTATAGCACCTCCAGTTCTTGCCTAGGGAGAAATAACCAATTTTAGCACCTAGTTAGCAAAAGAAATTAGTTAAAATAAGAATCTGCCAGTTGGTGGGCTAGGATAAGCCCCTCCTCTGCTCCACTGTGCTCCCTCCTGTCCTTACTATTATCGAGTATGCCCTTCGTGCCTTATCTAAGAAATAGGCTGTGCTATTTGCCACAGTTGTAGAATGCAGATTATGGCTCTCCTCATGTGACTTCTGTTAAATTACTTAACCTCACAGGTCTTCAGTTTCCCTGTGAAGAAGCTAAACTAGATGATACTTAAAATCACTTTTTGGCTTAAAATCTTAAGAATAATATTAGCATCTGGAGGGTGTCCACATGAGCTGTGTGGCAGTGATGGTGACAGATGCCTTTAGACATTAAAGGGAATCTCATTTGTGTATGTTTCTCTTCCCATGTGTCAACACTATCTGTTATTTAATTTTAGCAGATGAAAGACTAATTTTCTTTGCTGGAGATATGAAAGAGATGTATTAGAGTATTGCCCCAACTAAATGACATTGTCATCATCTGTTGCAATGGAAGTCAAATAGTTAAACCTCCCCAATAAACAACTGCCTGGGAGGCAACAACTATCCAATGTGATGGCAACAGTTCTAGACCATAATAAGTATTTCCAAAGCTTAAAATCAAAATCGAATGGTATGAAGATTGTTTTCCATTCAGTCATTATTATCTTCTTTGGATTAAAAAGTTCCAATTTGACCAAATTCTTCAGATCTATTTCTTTCTTGCACTCTGATCCAAAAATAAAAATAAAATAAAACTTCCCCTGCCACCCCCAACTGGTTCCTCTTCCCAGAACAAATATGCCTTTCCACTAACCACTACCCAGCAGTTTGGCTGGGTGGAGAAAGGAAGCTTCTGTGCCTGCTTATATAGAAAGTTTTTAGGTAGAAAAATATACTTTCAGAAATAATAAAGACCTTGGAAAACCAGAGTTCACTTTTTCTTTGACTTGAATATAAAATATCTCTGCTTTAAAGGTATTATTTCTAACTCTGTCATCTGGATAAAAACAATGCCATTTGCAACCCTAACTCAGGCCCCAAAGAAATGGCAGTGTATCACATTTAAAACCCTGACTCTTTTTCTTCATTCCCTCCACTGTAATCTATGGAAAGAACCTACACAGGCCCAGATGTAACTAAAGGCAACCACTCTCCTTATATCCTTGACTCTGTGCCCTCTTTCTTATCTTCCACATCCTTATAAATTGACACCTTCTCTACTACCTATAGACATACTCACATCATCTACATCCTTTAAAAAAATAAACAAAAAAATCCTCCTTCACTTGATCCTTCCAATCCCTCAAATTATTTTCCCATATCTTTCCTACCTCTCACAGTGAACCTAGAAAAACCTTCTATATTAATTACTTCCACTTCACCTCTGACCTACTTCTCACTTCATTAAGACTGCTGTCTCTAATGTTACCAATAAACTTTCAGCCCTTTTTTTGTCCCTGCGAGCCCATTTTCCCATTTTTTAAAATAAATAGACCAATGGCCTTCTTAGACCTCATCCTTCTTGACCTCTTTCTAGCTTTTGACACTATTAACCATCCTTAATCCTTAATATTTTCTCTCTCATCATTTTTTTTTTTTGTGGGAGAAAATTGTTTTTTTTTTTGCTTTGCTTTGCTTTGTTTTGTTTTTGTAATGTTGCTTTCTCCTGGTTCTCTTCTTACCTCTTTGATTGTTCTTAATTAGTTTTATTCACTTGATAACCATTCACTTCCTATCCCCTAAATGTGGGTGTTTCCCAAGATGATGTCTTGACCTCTTTTCTGCATACCCCACTTGTTTTTGCAATCTTGTAGGTTACCATTAGTTCAACAATGATCTCTGTGAAAATGATTTCCATATCGATATGTCAAGCCCTAATTCTTAGCCTGAACTCCAATGCTATTATATCACCAGCTGCCTATTTAATTTTTCCAGATGGTACTTTTTTAGGTATCTCAAACTTTGTGTCCAAAAGGATTTACCCTTCTCCAAACTTTCCTTGTTTTTGCTAAAAGCATCACTATCTTTCCAGGAATCCAGGGTCACAACTTCAGAGTCATCCTTAATACTGCCATTGCTGTCATACCTCATATCCAATCAGTTATCAAGTCTTGTCACTTCTACCTGGAAACAATATCTTTCATTCACATCTCCTCTCCACTCACATAACCACCATCCTAATTCAGGTCATCATCATATCTCACTTGGACTAGAGCAATTGTTTCACAATTGGTCTCTTTGCTTTCTGTCTCTCCCTTGAGTCTATGAATAAGTATTCAGTAAGTGTGTAATATGTGCTATGAAGTTTGCTATATGTCAGAAATACAAAGACAAAAATAAAACAGTCTCTGCCTTCCAGGAGTTTATATTCTGTCTAGGAAGGTAACATGTACATATACAAGTATATGTAAAAAACAAAGATAATTGGTGGGGCACTAGCATCAGGGAGAATTGTGAAAGACTCACTGTAGAAGGTAAGTAGGAATTCTGACATTCTCAAATCCAACACATACAAATATCTAACCACATTACTCTCCTATTTAAGAATCTTCATTGTTATTTACTCTGCTTATTATTGCCTTGCAGATAAAAAAAAACACAAACTCACTTTAACATTTAAAGTCCTTGAGAGCAGAGGTGTCAAACATGGCTGCCACTACATGTGGCCTGCAACAATCAGTGTGGCTGAACCAGTTTAAAATGTAATTGGAAAATATTTAACAAAATAAATAAAAAATACAGTAGAACATAAATAATGTTACTATGTGGTTTTCTAAGTCAATATGTAACCCACAGGGATCCTTATGTATGGCTTGGTGACTCCCATTTCTATTTGAGTTGGACACCACTGCTTTAGAGTCTCCAACCTACTTTTATGGGACTATTCCACATTACTTCATTTATTCTACATTCCAACAAAACTGGCTTGCAGATACTTGCTGCTGACTGAATTTAACATTCCATCTCTGACCTGTGTGCCTCTGTATAGGCTGTACCCATACTTAGAGTACACTAGTTCTTCACCATCACCTCTTAGAATCTTTGGTTTTAATTAAGCTTCGTGTCACATGTGCCATATTCTATGCTGACTTTACTGATCCTCCTAGCTGCTTGTTAGTGATTTCTCCCTCCCCCATTTGTATTGTATTTACCCCTTGAAATGTCATATTCCCACAAGAGAATGTATTCTTCTTGAGGCTAGGATCTTTGTGCCTTAAACTACAAAACAGGTGCTTAATGAGTGCTTGGTGAATTAAGCAAGATACCTCTCAAAGCCCCATTATTTCTTAGGGCAATAAGATAATAGTTATTTTATTGAAATGGTAGCTCAAGAGTACCGCTTTAATATAATTTATGTACTTGTTAAGTGGCAAAATAGTTCAGAAGTTCATAGATTTAAATTTGGAAGGGACCTCTGGGGTTATCTAGTCCCATTCACTCATTTTACAGATGAGTAAACTTGAGGCCCAGAGAGTGAATGGCTTGTTCAAGGTCACACAGAAGATAAGTTGCAGTGAGTTCTCTCCACCCCCACCATCTGCAAATAATGGTGATTACACTCTCACTTTCTCCCCTTGTGGCTACTATATACTAGTATATATTTATGAAATGTTTGGCCAATTGAATATTGACAATGGGATATATTTTTTCTATGCTTAGTGTGACATGGCTGTTATTGAAATTAATTTTAGCCTCATTTATAGAGCCATTAACCATATGGGTTAACTGACAAAAATGAATCTAAATAAATTAAATACAGAATACTTCCTGTTATGTAATTTGAGATCCCATGACCACAAAGAGTAACTTTCAAATTCTGTGTAAGCCCTCTTGTAAATGTAAGTTATTATTCTGTGAAGCAATACGATACAGTGAAAAGAAAACTAATTTGGTCTTAGCAGATCAGAGTTCAAATTCTAGCTCTGGGAATTATGAACTCTGTCTTGTTGGGTAAAGTTCCGTGAAAATGTATCATTAGCTACAAAATGGAGAAAATGATAACTGATTCAGGTTTGTCGTGGAGACTGAGGGATATTATGTAAGTCTTTATTATAATGATGCACTTTATAAATGTCATTTACTATTATTAACACAGACCTCCAAACATCCAAGAGCCTTGTACCTCCAAATTCGACATCCAAATATGTCGAATAAAAACATTAAATAAAAATATTAAACTTATAGTCAACTATAGAAAGAGGGGTTTCTCTATGAAAACAGTCCCCAAACTTAGTTTATGAAATTCATTAAGGCATCAAGTAGATATACAGGTATGATTTTTAAACATGTTTTCTGTACAAGAATCTACTAATATTAAACATTTGCAGATATTTGCATTAAATAAGTATTATTTAGCACTTTAATAAGTCTTTTGAGATAATCTTTCCCCATTTAAAAAACCCTTTATTGCTTAGTTGACATTAAAAATGAGATTTTAACATAGTGATAAAAATATTCATTTTATGATTGTAATTCCTACTTTCTTTGTTTTTTGTGGTCTGTGTTTATTTCTTCTGTAGGACCCCAGTGACTGGATAAGTAAGGAAATGCATTTAATTCTTTCCTCACTACTGGAGGAAATTTGAAACCATGAAGAATATAGATCAGTGGTGTTTGTGTGTGTATGTGTGTGAGGGTGTGTGTGGGGTGGAGCTGTAGGGGTGTGTTTACACATGGAATGCACAGAGAATGATAAGGTCCTCTTGTGAAATTCTCCCTTGAAAAGGTTAACTCCTAGTTAACAAAATTAATATGAGAATTAAGATCTTATATGCAAAGATAATGTCCTTTGGATCATATTTTCTAATATACTTTTACTGTCTTCCCCTGTATCCAGTTTTGTATTGAATTCCCAAGTTATGAAAGTATTTGTTAATTTAGTTTGAAGGATCATCTCAAGTTCTTAAAATTTCTCTACTTCAACATCTTCCAGTGATTTTATTACATAAGCCATAATTATATTCATACTGTTCTTTTTGGCTTATTCTTATCATGAGGATTGCAAGATGAAATGACCACGAACCAATAGGTTGGTGTAATCGGTCCTGCCAACTCCTTTATCTGTCTCTAGAAGGAGATCCAGTGAATTTTCATTTAAGTACAACTCCCTTCTGTTGCCTTTTTTCTCATAGTAATGTGAATACTGGTCTTATTCAATTCTTTCAATAGCACGACAATTTCATGGTTATTTGATAAAGAGTTCACATTTAAGAGATAATAGCTAATATTTACAGAGATCTTCAAATTGTGTGATATTTAGAACTACCTTTTTTACCACTCCACAACAATCACTATCTTGGAAGGGTACCACACAGGAGTGAGGACCATTTAAAATTTTTATTTGTTTCAAAGTTTGCCATGGTTGAATACCTAGTGGCTATCCTACTGGTAATGAGCATCCCTTTAATGACCAAGGTTAGTCTCTGGACAACAACTTCAGTATTTCACTAGGAGCATACCTGAAGCCTTTCCAGGATAATATAATTTGTCAGAACTTATGATTTACTAGCATGGGGTTTAGGATCTCCAGATCACTTCCATCTCACAACAGAGCAGGTTTTTGGAGCACAGAAGATCAGTCAGATCAATATGATTAGGTTATAAGGAGAAGGAAAAGGGAACATGGCAATCTAGGGGGACTTTGACTACATTTGCCTACAAAGGGATGTAATGTTAATGCTACTGTGAGTCAAGTAATAGTTTTGATATGGTTTCATTTTCTGGCAGCAATAGTGTTATGTATGTGCTTCTATTAATAGGAGATTGATTCAGAATATCTGACCTTGACCAAATAACATCAGATTGGGTTGGTTTCCCCACATCGAGTTAGTTGTCTCTCAGTTGCATGCTGGATTTCCTTCAAAACACAGATTTCATTGTTCTCTTTTGCTACCTCTTATTTTTTCGTAAATAACACATATTATTTCCAAAAAGTATGAAAGTTGTAGTGCTAAAAAAGCACACATAAATGTCTGTTAGAAATATTGCAGTAGCTGCTGGTTTAGAAGAGTCAAGTGTTTCAAGAATCATCCAAATCCCACAATGAAATAGGAGAGGTAGGAGCACATGGGATTAACCTGTGGGAGCATGAGGGGCTAATTCAGTTCTCCATTGTTCCTCCAGTACTCTGGCTCACTACAACCAGAGACTCCAGGGTAGATTCTGGCCCCTAGATGGTGAAGTGTTCTTGTTAGTATACTATCTAGAAACCTAATCACATCCCATGCCCCTTCCCTTCAGAAATGCCTGCTGTGGAAAGGCAGCAGCAGAATCTTTATGGCCCTGCAGCAACTAGTGGCAGTGGTAAAGCAGCAAGTGTCCCTGTGTCCCTGAGTAGATGGATCAAGTTGGGGAGAGGCAGATCAAGGTGGTGATGGGATCTTTCATTCATTATGGAAGTACACATATAAGGAAGATTCATACTGAAACAGTATGAGGACAGATTGGAATAGGTGGTGAGTAGGTAACACAAGATTGATTTGTAGGCTTTTTTCAAAAATAGAAGTAGGTGGTAATAAAGCTCTTTAATAAGGTAGAGGTAGAAATTTTGTAAAAAGTAAAAATGGAAAGGATTTGGTAATTGTTGTAACACAAAAGGTGAGACAGAGGGAAGAGAACAGCAAAATTCTAAATACAGAGTACTGGGTAATTGTTAGCACTATTGACCAAAGTAGTAAATTCAAAAAGAGAGGAAGTTAAATAGGAAAGATAGTAAACTAAGGTTTGAACATGTTATAACAGAACTTATAGCTAAAGTTACAGATTTGGGAATCATCTGCTTTGAGGCATTACTTAAGACCATTAGTGTGAATAAAAATCAAGTTCTAAGTGTGCTGTGTTTGGTCATTCAGTCAACCCAGTCTTTACAGTCTCACTCATCCTTGAACTTTATGACTTTTTAAAAATATTATTCAGATCACATTTAAATCATATGGCCTTGTTTTCTACTGCCTCTGTCCTTGTCTTGAGGGCAGGTAACATGTGTTTTATAACTTTTTATTTCCTGAAATGCTTTGCACCATTCTTTGGAGGGAGCTCTATGCATGTTTGTTTATTGAATGAATGAATGAATGAATACTACTTTTATCAATCAAAATAGCATTATAATGGTTAATAAATTTGCAAAATAAAATATATCTGTTAAATGGACTATCAAATAGTATTTAGTAAAGAAGGACAGCTAGGTGACACAGTGGCTAGAGTACTGACCTTGGAATAAGAATCATCTTCCTGAGTTCAAATCTGGCCTTAGACATTTACTAAATGTGTGAGCCTGCACAAGTCATTTAACTCTGTTTACTTCAGTTCCTCATCTGTAAGATGAGCTGGAGAAGGAAATGGCAAACTATCTTTACCAAGAAAACCCCAAAATGGGGTCACAGAGAGTTGGACATGACTGAAACAACTGAACAACAAAAATTTACTAAAAAACAGAACATAAAAAATTTTACATAGTTTGCTATACAAAGCATGTTTTCATTGTTTCACACAACTTGAATTAATAAAATTTAAAAGCTGTGGCAACAGAATTACTGTCTACCCTTTAACTAAAATGTAAGCCCCTTAAGGATAGTCACTGTTTCTTGATCTTTTATCCTCAGACCTTAACACAGTATCAAGCAAAAGTAGGTGCTTAGCAAATGATTGCTTATTGCTTTGCCTTACTATGACACTAACCCACTATTCTGGCTTTCTTTGGCTTAACTTTAATAAACAATTCTATCTGGAAGAGGTGGAATGAAAGTTTATCTCACATGTATTGGGAGTCATTCATACATCTTCTAGGGATATCTTGTACCCTAGATATCTTTTAAGCTGTGAAATAAAGAACAAAACAAAACATGAGTTGCTTTAGTCAATTAAGCTTTTAAAAACCTGATCAATTCAATAAGATTAAAATGACAGCTCAATTCTCTCAAAAGATTCTATTAATCTCATGTAGATACAACCTTAATCTGGTCAAATGGGGATGTGTACAATATCATGCACTAAAAGAATCAGTTAAAATACCAAAATGAAGATATGAGCTTTGAGAGTACATGAAAAGATTTGATCCTAAGAATGAATTAAAAATATGGTCAATAATTCCTCTTTTCAATGAAGATATGAAGACTCATGGTATTTTTGTGTGAAATTCCAAGTTTGTGATATAGGGAAACATCAAGGGTTTCTTGAGTATGGAAAAAATGAGTTTGATTTAATGAACTGCCAACACAATAGATAAGTAATGAAAAATTTACTGAGGTGTAGGAAAGCTATTATAACATAAAGTGAATTTATGTTCTCATTTTGAAGGCACAGACATAGTATATGATGTGAACTTTATAATAGACTGATTATTTTAAAAATCATTTTTCAGTGCATTATACTTTGAGCTATATTTTCTGCTACAGATCCTAAAAAACCTATAGGGTAAATTTTAGACTCTTTTTAAAAATAATATTTTATTTTCCCCCAATTATAGGTTAAAACAATTTTTAACATTTTTTAAAAAAGTTTTAAGTTCCAAATTATACCCCTGCCTCCATTCCCTCCCCTCTCCCTGAGATAGTAAGCAATCTGATATAGGTTTATCCTTGTGCAAAAAGACTTGAAGAAAGAAAAATAGAAAGAAATAAAGGAAGGAAGGAAGGAAGGAAGGAAGGAAGGAAGGAAGAAAGGAAGGAAGGAAGGAAGGAAAAGAAAGAAAAGAAGGTGAAATAGCATGCTTCAATCTATATTCAGGCAATCAGTTCTTTTTCTGGAGGCAGTTAGCATGTTTTGTCATGGGTTCTTTGGGATTGTCTTGGATCACGGTATTGCTGAGAATAGATATGTCATTCACAATTCTTCATTGAATAATATTGCTGTTACTGTGTACAATATTCTCCTGGTTCTGCTCATTTCATTTTGCATCAGTTCATGTAAGTCTTTCCAGGTTTTTCTGAAATCATCCTTCTTGTCGTTTCTTATAACTCAATAATATTTCATCACAATCATATGCCATAACTTATTCAGCCTTTCCCAATGAATAGGCATTCCCTCAATTTCCAATTTTAAGCCACCACAAAAAAGAGCTACTATAAATACTTTTGTACCAGTAGATCTTTTTTCCCCCTTTTAAAACAAATCTCTTTGGGATGTAGACCTAGCAGGCGTATTGATGGATCAAAAAGTATGCACAGTTTTATAGCCCTTTGGGTACACTTCCAAATTGCTCTCCAGAATAAACCTGTAGGATCTTAGAATAAATTTTCCTCAACACCATTCTTCTTTGTATGTTAAAGACCAATCACACATAGTGTGTTAATTAGAAAACAATCAACATTGAAATATGAATTTAAAATGTAACACAATAAGCAACTGAGAATTAATTGTATGTGCATGTGTGTGTGTTTAAAGATACTATATTGATCTCAAAGAGATCACATAAAAAGAAAAGGGACCTATATGTACAAATATATATATATATATATACTCTTTTTGTAGTGGCAAAGAATTAGAAATTGAGGGAATACCCATCAGTTGGGGAATGGCTGCATAAGTTGTAGAGTATGATTGTGATAGAATATTATTGTTTTCTAAAAACAATAATTTCATGGCAATGGTTTCAGAAAAAAATGTGGGAAGACCTATATGAACTGCTGCAAAGTGAAATGAACAGAACCTGGAGATTACTGTACATGGTAATGGCAATATTGTAACAGTGATCAACTGTGAAAGACTTAGCTACTCTGATCAATACAATGACCCAAAACAATTATACAAAAGACTCATGATGAAAAATGCTATCCACTTTCAGAGAGATAACTGATGAACCCTACATGCAAATTGAAGTATAATTTTCTCATTTTCTTCATTTTTCTTGCTTTTCTACAATGTCATATGAAATATGTTTTGCATGATTTCACATGTATAATTGATATATTACCTTGCCTTCTTGGTTGTGGGGGAGGGGCTGAAAGGAGGGAGAGAATCTGAAACTCAAAATATTTTAAAAAGAATATTAAAAATAAATATTTTTTAAAAAGGAAACTGTATTGGTTTTACTCAGGGGACAAAGCATTTAATCACCTCTGATGTGAAGAATAATCATGTAATGCAAATACAAAAATACCGTTTGTCCCCGTAAATGTGGTTTCACAAACAGACTCAGATTATTGACTAGAAATGCCACTTCCGGAAGGAGATTTGTCAAGTTAATCAATAAAGAGATATAGACTAAAAACAAAAACAAAAACAAAACAAAAAGTAAATGGAAAGGAACATATGTTACTTTTTCAGGCTTTATCAATTTGCTGAGAATTAAACTCATAAGCTTGGTTTAGATTAGTTTAAGGAACAATTGCATTGATTCCTCAGAAACCAGGTACTAACGTCTTGTCTCAGTTCCTCATCATAGGAGGAAATCTTGCTTCTGTGAGGCAGAAAACAAACTTTGGCAAGTTCTACCAAGTTGGAAAGGATTTGAATACAGGACTGGCAATGGATAATATATCCATTGTGCAATGACCAGGACATTTAAGTTCATAGAAGCTCAACCCCAAATTGGCCACAGAGTTATGAATTTTTGACCACAGTAATTTATGAAGACTCTCTACCAAAATACAAGGAATTATATTCTATGCTGGTGGAGGGATCCACACTAAGTAATTGTGGCTCTTTGAAGAATTGAAGCAGCAAATTCAGATCGTTTTTAAATGCCAGACTGTAATGGTAATCAAATAGATGACATTTTGGGAAATTTAGAAGTGAATCATATGTTCAGTCAAACTAGTCTCCTTTTTTTCTTGTGTGAGAGATACTCCCTTTATCTCTTTGTAATTTTTTTGTTTTTTCTTCCTTAGTTGTATGTATGTGAAAATGGGAGTCCTTGCAGCAATTGGGAAAGTTTGATAGTCAACAAATAGGTTAACAAGTGGGTAGAACAGCAAAAACCCACCAGCAATCAGTAAATTTCCTCTAGTGATATAACAGGGATTCTTGTTCAGGTATATGTTGGACAAGATAGTCTCTGAGATGAATTAATCTTTCAATCAATCAATCAGTAAGCATTTATTGAGAACTTTCCTAAGTGTGAGAGATACAAATACAAAAGTGACACTATCCTTGACCTTAAGGAGCTGACATTCTTCTAGGACAAAATTCTTAACCTGGTATTCCATGGACCCACCAGGGGTCCTTGAATAGATTTCAGAGAGTGTAGTTGGGAAAAAAAATTACATTGTATTTTCACTAGCTTCTAACTGAAATTTTGATTTCCTTCAAATAAGAATTAAATAAAAACCATAGTGAGAGGGATTCCATAGGGTTTACCAGGCTGCCAAAGGGGTAGGTCCATTATACAAAAAAAAAGTTAAGAACTCCTGTATTTGGGTCATATACTATATATAGGGATCTAGATTGTCATGCCCTTTCCAGGACCAATGGTTGTACTAATTTGATTGCTGCTCCCAGAAAGGAAGCAAGAGGTAGAAAGTTGGATTGGGGTGGGGGAAAGGAGAATAGTATTTGCCATGACAGATAGTAAGATGTCTATGCCATTTTCACTTATCGACCAGTCAGGAAAGCTCATCCCTAGGGCAAAGTTCCAAATGTGGATGGATTAGCCTGCCCACTCTGAGATTCTTTAATTTTTATGAAGTATTTGCTATTATTTTAGTAGCAAAAGTTCTAATTTACTGTTCTTTGAATATAATTCATATATATTTATGTGTGTGTATATTAATATCTCTCTAAAACTAAAGATATATGCATATATACAAAATGCATATGTGTATATTATATGCATATATCTCTAGTTATAGAGAGAATATTACTTTATACACACACATATATTCACATATGGATGAATATATGTATGAAAATTCCATTAAATTCATATATATACATATATACAGACATATACACATATATTTTTAATTTTAGAGAGAATATTACTACCTTCATTGGTAAAGGGAATTTCCTCTATACTTATGAAATCTTCTAGAAATTAGGATCACCTTCAAACCATTGCGAGGCATTAGAGTAGCTTTTTAGTAGAATATAAAGTCCATAAATCTTTAAATAGACATCCTTGAAGCAATTTTGAACTAAGTCCAAAGAGTTATTAATCAGTAAACATAGTTTATGCACAAAACTCTATGCCCCAAAAGTTACTAAGTGATGCAGGTTCATCACTGTCTTTGACCCACTACCAGGTCAATAACTCAAAGAGATCAAAGAAAGAGGAAAAGGACCCATAAGTACAAAAATATTTATAGAAGCTCTTTTTGTGGTACCAAAATACTGAAAAGTAAACTAAGATGGGTGTCTATCAATTGGAGAATAACTGAACAAGTTGTAAGATATTAAAATGATGTAACAATATTGTTCTGTAAGAAATAATGGAAATAATTTCAGAAAGAGCCAGGAATACACTTCTGAACTGAATCAGTCAAATGATCAAAAACTAAAGAGTAATTTACATAATAGAAAAAATTATAAAGACAAACAACTTGAGACTTAAGTTTGATCAGTGCAATGACCAACCACAATTCCAGAGTACTGATGATGAAGCATGCTATTATTATTTGACAAAAAAATGATGGACTCAAGATACAAAATAATGATGTGTTTTTGGACATGGCCAACATAGGAATTAGTTTTGCTTGACTGTCTATTTGTTCCAAGGGTTTTGTTTTCTTTTTTTCAATGTTAGGAAGAAGGTAGATGGGGGGAAGGGCTTATTAATTGAAGATTTAAAAAATTAAAGGTCATTCCTAAATTTTATAATATTCTAAAGAGCAAGCAAATAATCAGGACAGAGGAGGAAAGAGAAGCGGCATTATCATCTGCCAGAGATCTTTTCTCCAATGGCCCCTCTTTTGAAGTGCCTAAAGTAAGCAGACCTCTGCCACTTGAGAAAGTGAAAAATATTTATTGTGGTCACTAAAATAAGCATCCCATGAAAACCATTAAGCCTTCCTTGTGGTAAAACTTAGTCAACCAAGGTTTGAGAGACATAGTATCAAATGTGAGGTTCCCACATACTTGCCAACTGTCTGGGATTGGCTGAGATTTATTTGAAATCTTCGAGAAACTCTCATTTCCTAAGCTGCTATTTTTCCCTCAGGACACTACTAGCAGCTGTGTGGTGTTACCAGGTGGCTCTTCTGGGAGGCTTTATCTTCTTCAGGGTAGAAAAAGTAGCCCATTTTCCTTGTTCCTCCACTCATTCCTTTCCCTCAGTTTATTGGAGCAGAGAAAATCTTTGGCCTTCAAGATTCTAAGGAACTGAAATCATAAAATCATAGAGTAATATATCTGGAAAGGACCTTAGAGGTCATCTATTCTGACTCCCTCCTATTTATAGATGAGGAAAATGAGGCCCAAATAAGTAATGGATCTATCCAAGGAAGAATTCTGTACAGAACTCAAAGGAGATGCATTTCCATCTAGGTCAAAATGTGTGTAGCTATAGAACATTACTCCATGTGCTATCCCAGAGACAGTTTCTTAACATGGTATGTATTTTTAGTTTTGAGCACACCTTTGTGTACTAAGTGTATTTACATCAGGCTGAAATAAGTTATGCATTTATTACTGAGTCAATAGACAACCTAGTATGAAAAAAATGAGAGAAAAAAATGAAAGTTTTTCTTAATTTTAATAAGAGTTTTGCAATATAAGAAGTTGAAAATATAGAAACCCCCAATTTAAAATGTGCCCATACTTGATTTCTAATATAGAATTTTTGTTTACACCTTATTTGTATACATTACTGCTGTTTCTCCTCCCACCCCTCCATTTTCTCTTCTAATAGTCAAACACTTTACTTATTTTTTTAAACAGAACCTTTGCCAAAATTTGCTGGCAAGTTGTTTATCACTAGCCCCAGGATATCAGAAGTGAAAAAGAAAACTTTATTTCTATTCTAATCTTGGGAAATGTATTTAATTAGCTTCTATTGATGTTTGAATTACTGTCTGTGATTCTAAACCCTATGGAAATAGCTTTCCCTTTACTTATAATAATAGTGTCAATTAAAACCTTAATGCTCATTTCAAGTTTTGAAATGGATTAATTCCCTCAACCTCAAAAAACATCTTAATAAACATACTGTTAACTCAGTTGTAAAAACAGGAGAAAGAAAACAACTGCTCCATTCCTAAATTGGTTACCCACCCACCACAAGGTAACCAGCAACATATCCCTGTGGTTCCACACCTCTCTCCCACTTCAGTGGAATTAATGGTTTGAGAACATCCCAAAGAATGTAGATAAGAGCCAAGTCTTAGGGAAGGCCATCTATAGGAACAGAGACAGGAATACTTCTACTCCTACGCCTACTCCTCCTGTGAACGAGGCATTCACAATGCCTCACCAGGTACAAGCATACAGTATGCACTCAGTAAAGACCTATTTAATTGGATTAGAATGGATTCATAGCTCATTTAGGGTCAGTTAATATGAATTAACTAAGGAAACAGCACTGGATCTGGAGTCTGAGTTCAAATCTTGACACTTACTAGCTGTGCGACCCTAGGTAAGTCCCTTAACCCCTATTGCCTCAAAAAATTGATTTTCTTCAAGTTTAAGGTGATTCAGTATCCTTAACAAATCAATAGGCATTGTCTATAACACTCTAAGAAATCTTCCTAAGACAATTCAAATGGAAGTGATTAAGTTTCCTGGCATTGTGCTAGTATGCCATCCAGGTTTCACAGGCATGCGACAATGATGTCAGCACGACGACTCTGTAGACCTTCAGTTTGGTAGTCAGTCTAATACCTCTTCTCTCCCACACTTTCCTTGGGAGCTTTACAAACACTGAGCTAGTTCTGGCAATGTGTACATCAACCTCATTATCAATGTGTACATCCTTGGAAAGTATACTACCAAGGTAAGTGAACTTATCCAGCACATTCAAAACTTCTCCATTTGCTGTAACCAATGGTTCCATGTATGGATAGCGTGGTAGTGGCTGATGGAGTACCTGTGTTTCTTGGTATTAATTGTTAAGCCAAAATTAGCACAAGCAGCAGAGGACCAATCCATACTTTGTTGCCTCTCAGTTTCAGAGGCTGCATTGAGTGCACAATCATCTGCAAATGGAAGATCATGAACCAAAACTCCCTCTACTTTGGTCTTGGTTTATAGCCTTTTCAAGTTAAAGAATTTGCCATCAGTGCAATAGCTGACTTTGATGCCATGTTTGTCCTCACTGAAGACATTTGACAACATGGTTGAAAACATCATGGGAGCAAAAAAGCATGGGAGCAAGCACACAGCCTTATTTCACTCCATTGGTGACTGGAAAAACCCAAGAGTATTGTCCATTATCCAGAACCCGGGCAAGCATGTTGTCATGAAACTGATATACAGTGATGATGAACTTCTCCCTTCAATCCAACTTTGACATAATTTTCCATAAGCTCTCATGACTGACATTATCAAAGGTCTTGGTCAGATCTACAAACATTGTATACAGACCTCTGTTTTGCTCCTGGCATTTCTTCTGGAGTTGTTGGGCTGCAAACACTATATTGATCATTCCTTGGCCCTTTCTAAAGCCACACTTGCTCTCAGGTAGATGACCATCTTTCAGGTGAAGGATCAGCCTATTAAGAAGGATGCCTATGGGTAGTCCTACACAAAATATCAAATTCAAATATGTTTCAAAGTGAATGGCAGAAAAGTAACTGAGATGTCCTACCTTTATTATGTTGAAAGGCAAAATGTGCTTTATGAGTATTACAGCAGGAAAGAAAAAAAATCTGTATTTTCTCTTTACCATCAAAGTGTTCTACCTCTCTACTTTATAATACTGAATTATTCATTACAGATACTGTTAGAATTACTGTACTGAGGATACCTTTAACATGTCTTCCCCTCTTTAGAGATATCCAAGCAGAAGTTGGAGGATCACTTGCTGGATATGCTATAAGGGGAATTTCTTTCAAGTATGGGTCAGACTAAGAGGCTGCTGAGGTTCCTTCTACCTCTTAAAATCTGTGACTATAGAATCAAAATTCTAGAATCAGAAAGTGGTAAAATGTTTCTGCATGATGCTTCCTTGGAAGAGCTATAATGCCTATTTTTAAATTACTTTTCTTTTTTATTTTTTTAGATTGTCTATCCCAAGATAACTTCCCATGTCATTAATTTCCAACAGATTTTAGGGAATGACTTTGAGGGAAGAGTGGCAATTTACTCTGTACTGTGATTGCTTTGGTAGTCTTCATGGATGCTCCAAGTTTTAAAAGTAGAACCTGTGCCAAGAATTCAATGTGATTTAATGTAGAGGTTAGGAACTATCATATTTTTGGTTTGGGGTCACTGATTCAAAATAAAAAAAATCAATTGAGGGCTTCACATATAATTTGGGTTTATATGGAGGTAGTTTTTATTTATTTATTTTAAGGAGAGAAAAATAAAGTCTCCCACACATCTGATTTTAAAATCTAAAAAAGGAAACATAGAATCACAGCTCTAGAAAAAAGGGGACTTCAAAAGTCATCCAGTCTAATCCCTTAATTTTACAAATAAGGAAACTGAGGCCCAGAGAGGTTAAGAGGTCAAAATTCATGCAGAGAGTAACATGATTGGCCTTATTTAAATTAGGATACTTTGACTTCAGGGCCAGTGTACTTACCATTATACCACACTGTCTCTCTATACAACTAGTAGCACAGAATATATTTCTGCTCTACATTATGGCCATGCAAGGGAGAAACACAAAAAGATAAGACAGGAGTATGATGCAATATTAAAATAAGATTCAGAAGAACTAACATTTAATTTGGACATTTCACTGATTTATTCTTAGACAAATAACAATACCCATGCCTCATTTGTATCAGCTACAAAACGGGAATAATATTTAATAATTAATATTTATGTAGTGCTTTAAGTTTTATAGAGTTTTTTTCCCCACACAACAACTCTGAGAGGAAAATAAGAGCTCTCCTTTAAAAAAAATCATTGGTTTAGGCAACTCTCAGAGAGAAAACTCCCTCTAACAATGCAGAGGGACATTTGTTCTGTAACTTATATGCTTGGAGTGTTCCCTGAAGCACCAAGGAACTCTAGCTCCCAGCAAAGATCAGTTAACATCTCAGCATTTTGCATTCTTAGGTTTTGCAGATGAGGAAAGAGATTTCAAGAGTTTGACTTTCTCATGTTTTCATGGCTAGTAAATGTCTGAGATGGGATCCAAGTCTCTGGCTTCAAATATATGGCTTGAAATTGAGGAAATTGAGGGGATGCCCATCAATTGCGGAATGGCTGAACAAATTATGGTATACGGAATGTAATGGAATACTATTGTGCTATAAGAAATGATGAGCAGGCAGACTTTAGAAAACCCGGAAAGACTTGTATGGACTGATGCTGAGTGAAGTGAGCAGAACCAGCAGAATGTTGTACACAGTAACAGCCACATTGTGTGATGACTAACTTTGATAGACTTAGCTCTTTTCATAAATGCAAGGATCTAAGACATCTCCAAAAGTCTCATGATGGAAAATGCTATCCACATCCAGAGAAAGAGCTACGGAGTTTGAATGCAGATCAAAGCATACTATTTGCTCTTTTTTTCTTTTGTTTTGTTTTGTTTCTTCTTTCTTGTGGTTACTCTTATTGGTTCTGATTCTTCTTTAGAACATGACTAATATGAAAGTATGTTTAATAGGAATGTATATGTAGAGCCTATATCAGATTGTATGCCATCTTGGGAAGGGAGGTGGGAAGGGAGGGGAGAAAATTTAAAACTCAAAAGCTTATGGAAGTGATTGTCGAAAACTAAAAATTAATTAATTAAAAAAATACAAATATATGACTTTTTCCTACAATTGTTGTTATTGTTCAGCCATGTCCAACTCTCCATGACCTCATGGGTCATAGCACACTAATACTGTCCATGAGGTTTTCTTGACAAAGATACTGGATCAATTTGCTATTTGTTTCTCCAGTGGATTAAGGCAAACAAGGTTAAGTGATTTGCCCAGGGTCACACAGCTAGTAAAGTGTCACAAGCTGAATTTGAACTCAGGTCTTCCTGAATCCAAGCCCAGGACTCTATCCACTGAGCCATCTAGCTGCCTTTTTCTACAATATTTCTACATAAATCCCAAACCTCCTTATTTCATGGGCATATTGCAAACATCGTGAGAGAAAACATGCAGAAGTACTTGAGGGTCATGCGAAAGAAGCACTCCTGAGGTATTAAAATCACTGAGAAGTAGAGAGAACAACATCAGAATTCAAAGGCAGAGAATAAGCTATGTGAGGGCAAGAACTGGCTCCCTTTTGTATTTGTGCCCCCAGAAGATTGCCTGAAGCCTAGTAGGCACTAATAAATGCTAACTGGTTGCATGATTGCATAATCTAATGTCACCTATGTGTGTGAGGCTTAGGAAAGTGAGGAGTCTACAAAAACTCTCCTTGAGAAAGAAAAATGAAACTTGATGATGTCTGAATACATATTGAAGCTTAATTTTTCTTGAGTTTTTTTGTCTGTTTCCTTTCATAACATGACTATTATGAAAATGTTTTGCTTGACTACACATGTATAACCTATATTAAACTGCTTGCCTTCTCAATGGAGGTGGGGTGGGGAGGGAGCAAGGGAGAAAATTTGGAATTCAAAGTTTTACACACCAATATTAAAAATTGTTTTTACATGTAACTGGTGAAAAATAAATTAATTATTTTTTTAAATAGAAAGAGAAATGAAACCAAACCATTGTTTATCCACAAGAGGACAGTGTTTATCAGTGAAATGATACACAGACACATTACCCACCCCCACTTATCCCACATAAGGCACAGATGATGCTCAGGGCTTTGTGTTCAGTCTTTGGTTGTATCAGGAAATAGATTCGACTAACAATCATACTTTTACATAAGTCTTGTGCAGAGGATACCAAACACGAAAGACTCAAACATTTGTACCTAGTAAGAAGTTTTATTATTTCAACCTTCTAATTAGTATCCACATAGAAGGTGATTGTTATTGCTGGCTCTATTACATCTGTAATCCTGACAAACCAGCAGATTGAAGGGGACTGTTGATGTTGTGTATAGCTGCCTGTGGCTTTCTTTGAAAGGACACATTAAAGCTTGGTCCAGATTACAAATGTTTAACCTGGCAAATATCTTTAGTGACCTCTAAAACAAATATTGTGTCATTAATAGAGCAGTGTCCACAAGTGGGATTGGCAACATAAAATGTACTGTCTGTGGATGAGTTCAAATGATGCTTGGGGTCCTTAATTAACCCCATTATGTTTCCATGGTGTAAATATCCACCCCATTCAATATCTAGACACAAGAGAATATGGATAGTAAGCCAGTTATCTTTACTCTAAATTCCCAGGAGTCTGCAATTTTCAATTCCAACTATTTTGAAATTAGTTGCCTTTTATTTTTTGGTTGTCTGATTTATGTTTTTTCAGTGCCAGTACAAAATAGCATTAAGAGTCACTAAACCAATTAGTCAGCTAGTTAGCGTTTTTTTTAGGTGCCTACTCTGTGCCAGGCATTAGTTATGTTCAAGTAAAAGCACCTCAAGATATTTGGGCCATTTTGCTCTGGTTACTACGTACATTTGTATTTACAATTTTACATAAGATTTTGTCTTTTGAAACCTTTACATTAGTTGCTCTTTGATATGACGTTGGATACTCTAAAGCAATAGCCCTCTGTGGTATAACATCAGCATTATTACAGAAACAAGATGTTGGTCCTAAGGTTCTAACTAATGTTGTGAATTCTTAAGATAATTTTATTTACTTATCATTCTTCTCTGTATTTGGCGGTGATGCTGTGCTGCTAATTACAACCTCTATTGCCCTGTAAGCCAGCAAGCTTCTCTACAATATAAATCTGGAAAGAAGGTGGTTTGGTTTGTGGCTGTAGACACTATTTGCAGAGCCTGGCCCTATTTACGCTCTTGCCTCTTCCCCTCCCAGACTACCCAATATCTTTGCCCAAAAAGAGTCTTCCCTTCTTTAGCTGCGTGTGCTAGGTTGGTTTGCCTGTCATTGTGGTTGCCTTGCAGACCACAGTGATGCCACATAATGTGAAGTAGAGCTTTAGTGCTTCTCTAAACTCTTTTCTCAGATTCCTTGCCTTGCTTGTAGGTGATCTACTTCAGCCTGAAACATGGTAGCTACTTGGAGATTCTTATCCTTGCGCATGATTAGTACACATCCATTTCAGTGGAATCATAGGGGAGCAAGTCTTATTTCAAAGACTGCAAAAAGTTAACATTAAGACCACATCATCTCTGAGAAGCTCTCCCCACTAGACATTACTTAGTGTTCATAAGGGATAAGGTTGGTGAAATGCTTAAGTCAAATATGATCTCTAATGCAGGTCCAGTTCTCACTGTCATGTGATGTGTTAGTACAACTGTTACTTAAATGAGCTATTTTTAATTTTTTTGAGTATAAGGATGACTTATAATGTTAAGAAATCTCATGCTCTCTGCCTATGATAGTAGCTGTACTCCTAGTATCCTTTAAATGAAAAAAAATACATGAGGAAAATAGCACTTTTAAATAATAATAACATCTACATACATTTTAAAGAGTAATATATATATATATGATATCTAATTGAAAAGTATATTTGCTTATATCTATATTCACATATTACTGGCCTTTGTAAAAAACTGAATCTTTTCCCTCTAGCCCTACATATACAGATTCATAGTTCTGAGGACCACAGATTGAGAACAAATGCTTGAGACCTTCAATCTCAAGTGCAATAAAACATTTTTTTTCTTGAATTGGTGAATTTTATATGGCATTTATGTACTCTTTAATCAACTACTCTGTCATTTAAATAAATTGAACAAGTAGTTAAAAATTATAGTACAAAAGTCATTTTTCTAGGTATTGGAAATGAAAGAGAAATACTACATAAGCCCTTCTCTCAAAGAATTTCTAGTGTAATGGAAGAATAGTTGAATAAGCTATTCCATTTAGAAACAATAGGTAGAAGATGATTCTATTCTCATCTGTGAAAAAGTTTCATAAAGAATTCATTTATTCTGTCTGTACCCAGAAAGTAGACCAAAGACAAATTTGTTGAGGTAACCAAGAAGTAGGTTTTATCTCACTATAAAGAGGAATTCCCTTAAAGTAGAACTGTCTACAGGAAAACTGTACATCGCCTTGTGAGAATGTGGTTCAGTCAAAATAGAGCTGGATTTGACAGCAGAGTAAGATAGTCAAGTCAATCAGTGAGGTAGCAAACATTAAACACCTACTATTTGCCAGACACTATGCTATGCTCTGGGCATACAAAGAAAGTCCTTGCTCTCAAGAAGCTTACAGTCTAATGGGGTGGACAATATGCAAACAACTATATGCAAGCAAGATATATACAGGATAACGGAGATGAAGAGCAGAAGAAAGGCACTCAAATATTGACTCTACTACTTACTGATGTGTTTCTTAACCTCTATGGACCTCAGTTTATTCTTTTGTTAAATGGTTAGAATTTATGTCCTCTAAGATTCCTTCTAGGTCCAAATCTATGATCTATGATCCTATTGTGAGTTCAACATCAGTGGAGGTGTTTTGGGGATAAATGGAGAGATGGCATTTAGTATTATTATAGCAAATATTCATGTACTGGTTGGACATTTATTCTAGATGACTCAGAAGTTCCTTTAAACTTTGGAACTCTATCAAGTTGATGTCTCAAAGAACATGAAACCATTCTTAATTTGGCTTATTTATTTTCTCACACTCATTAGTCAATCGCTTTTGCTTATGTAGCATAATTTGAAATGACAATATTATTGGTAAAAATATTTAGCTTCTAGTGATAAATAGCTGCAATGCATAACTAGGACAATTGGTAATAGTTTTAGTATCCCCAAAAAGTTCTCAACAGGCATTAGGCAAAATCTAAAAATATGAAATTTCATAGGTATGATAGGGATAATATCTAATAGCATTTCCCCACAGCATTGGGTTAAGACCACCCCCTGCAACGCCACCTCTTTCCCTGCTGCAACAAGGATTACAGCAGTCCCTCTAACCTGATTGGTCCCTACTTCCCTGGTGCAGCTTCCTGGACACCTAAGAGGAAAAAAGTCCTACCCAGATGAGGTTAGTGCTTCTCAGACTTGGTGGGTGCTGAGACTATGAGAGTTGCCATACCCTGCCCTGATAACTTGCTGACAAGTTTCTATAAGGAAGAAAGAGAAGCCACATCTACTAAAGCTGAAGATAAATGTCATTATTGCTGCTTATTTTTGCTATGTTAGGCCAAAATAAGTATCTTTTTTTCATTAACTATGCAGTGAGTATATGTCTCATTTTGTTCCAAAATCAAACCTGAACTGGCATCAGACTCACCTCTTAAAATAAGAGATAAATGTTTAGTCTTGCACTTAGATTAAAGATAATTACTTGAAAGAAGCAGAGCTAAGATAGCAAAGTAGCTCAAAGTATAGCCAAGTTTCCCACACATACACACCCTCCAAAGCCCCCAAACAGATAAATAAAATGCATCAGAACAAATCATGATCAGGAATTCCAAGAAAAAAAAAATCACAGTGTTACTTTTCCAGCCAACATTGGTATAGGGAGAAACACAGAGAAGTCTGAAGATACTAGAGAAGAAGTTCAGATGGGAATTGCCAGTCACATGTAGCCACATTTCAACTCAGGGCAGGAGTGGGGAACCTGAGGCCTCGAGGTCATATGTGGCCCTAGGTCTTCAAGTGTAGCTCTTTCACCGAATCCAAACTTCACAGAACAAATCCCTCAAAGGCCACATGTGGCCTCAAGGCCACAGGTTCCCCACCCCCGACTCAGGGAGAGGTACATAGGGAAAGAAGAGGTAACAAATCCAGGAAAAAGATCCCAGTAATGTTTAGGGTACAGGAACAGGTACCGACTAGCAGCTCTGTCACTCACTACCCATTTCTAGGATCCGGGACCGATTGAAGAAACTTGGGATTCTGTCCCAGGGTAAGGTGTGGTCACAGGTTCTAGACTATATACTAAACAGGAAACAAGTTCAGAAACAAGTAGCAACTGATTCGTTCTGATCTCAGGAGTGGAGTGGTGTCTTGGTTCCAGTCTCCAATCCAGTCTGAAGCCAGAAGTAGAATAACTAAGCCAGGAATTCCACTAAAAAGGGAGACACTGCCTTCCTGTCACTCTGAACCAGTAGAGATTTCTAGATGGCTGATAGTGGCTAAAATTAGCAGTGATCCACTGGAACTCCAAGTGGAGAAACTCATAGGTATGTTGCTCAGACCCAAAACCCAGGTCAGAAACTTGCAGAGCTTAGATCATGAAGGTAGAAATTAGACTTTACCGAGGATTAGACCACTGTGAGTAATGAAAGTTTGCAAGCCTCCTGTTTGAGCTGTCACTTTGATCTTGAAATATCTCAATATTTAACAGTCCAGGAAAGTAGGAGCAGAACCCAGACAGGTATTTCCTCCAGAAATGCATAGAGCCCAGCTCTATCATAAAGTCTGAAGTTAGGGCTGGAAGAATGAGTCATTATCAACAACAACAACAACAACAAGAATCTTACTATAAAAGGCCTTTATGGTGACAGGGACACTCAAGACACAACCCCAGAAGAAAGAATGACTCCAAAACAACCACAAGTAGAGCCTTAGAGAAAACATAGCTTGATCACAGGCTCAACTCTAATTCCCTCAAGAGATGAAGCTTAAATCATGAAATAGCTGGGAATCTCTTCTTCATACTCTTTCATTCAGAGTTCTTCAGGTCCACTCTACAGGTCTACATCCCTGCTTCGAACTATAACAACTTCTACTTGCCTTCCTTCAAAGACACTTTCCTGTGACAACACAGATAAGCTTGAGCATAATGATTCTGGGCAAGGCCTAGGTCAAGCCAGCCCAGTGACTCAAGCTTGGAATTAAAAGGTAATAAGGCACTCATAAAATGCAACAATTTTTTTTTTACTTATAATAAGATTTTAAAAGGATATTATTCCAAATTAAATTAAAATAAAACACAGCTCCCTTCTACCTCCCAGTTCACCACAGCAATCATAAACACTCACACTTAAGAAAGCCTCCCCTCTTCCCCCTCAGGGTGGTGGTAGTTCTATTAAAACATTCAGAGCACCAATATCCCTTAGTCTACACCTTTTATGCCTTAGGGATCAAGGAAGCTAAATAGGCTAGTCAAGCGCTAGTCCCTCAGCCAACCAAATTCCAAGGAGAGCCTTCCTGCCCCCTTAAAGGGAAACCAGTTAAGTCTATCTAAAATAGAGTATAATCCCTATCAAAGTAACCTGGCACATGATGGATCAAAACTCTCAAAATTCAAGATAGGAAGCAATACAAAAAGGAACAAGGATATAGGGAACATCTGCGTGAGAAGCACAACCTTCAGAGCAAGATCTTCTCTACATGATCTTTCACTGAAATTTTGATTGCCACAATTATCTCCTCCTTTTCACTGAAATTCAACAATGAGAACAAAAGCAAGATGCTGAAAGCGATTTTCCAAGTATATTAAATTTCACCTGAAGCATCTTATTTCCGAAACAATATCACCTTTAAGCTTAATCTTATGAAAACTTCTGAGCTACTATAAAGTAATTTACTTATTCTTACACATGAGATGACTATTACGTATTTGTGAAGAAGGAAAATAATTTTAGAATAGCGTATGGTAACAGCAATGATGGAATGCAGAGGGTAAGACAGTTATATGAAAGAAAATTAAGATTTTGGCCTTAGATACCCTATTCTCTTTGGGGTGCCCCATAGTAAAATTGTGCATCTAGAAAGAACTTACAAATGTATCATAATTCTCAGCATGAATAATTATGAAAAGTGTATAATCAACAACTCTGGAAGAAAATAACACTTAATAGATGGAGAAGAGCAGCAGGGAAACAAAGGGAAAAGGAGGAATTTTAAATATATCAAATGATTTTAAAAATATTGCACAGCAAGATCCCTTTATAGTATCAGAGAGGTGGTTCCAAAGTCATTTTTTTTTCCTTAGGGGGTATATGAATTTGTCCTTTTCCACAGTTCATCCTCCTTTAAGAGTTATTGATGTTTTATTTTTATTTTTTCCCCAAATTATTCTTCCCTTAGAAAATTTTCTTTCCAACATGATCCTATCCTATCCCAGGTCTAACCAGATGTGGTACAGTCTTTTACACCCCAACTGGGGCAAATTCTTCCTTTTATTCAATTTACAAATTGAGTGCCCATAAATGTTAGTCCTCTCTTATTGACTCCTTATCATATTCCCTACAGCAGCTATTCCAAAATTTCTTCTCTACTCAGGTCTCCAACTTTATCCCCATTGTTTTTTATCTTCCCATGGATGACCTCTCCACCCATTTTACTAAAAGTAAGACCATCTATCCTTAACTGCCAAGGGTCATATTCTCTACATTTCAAACTTATGTGTTCAACCAAGCCCCAAATGATAGGACATCCCCAGTGCTTTACCAGAGCTCATTCTTCCATTTGTGCCATTGATCCTATCCATGTACTGTCTATATTTTGGTGAGAGTTTATTTTGCCTTTTTTGTGAATGTACAAATCTATTCATTTTTTCCTTTATAACCTTCATTATGATTTTTCTGAACACTTCTCCAAATTTTCCAAATGATGCCAAATTGAGTTCAAAAGGTTAAGAAACTGCTAAAAATGCATCTCTGGTTACACTATTCCCAAATTATAATAGAAGCTGGCAATGGAAGGAGCAATGTACAGAGTGGTATGAACTTCCCAACCTCCATTTTGACGCATGGTCATATGTTTAGTTATATTAAAATTACATTGAGTGACAAATATTTATAAGGGCTGGAACTATTTTCTACATTATCCTTTTTTCCTCTTCTTCCCTTCCATATTTTTCTTTTACGTACTTTCCACATGTCTGTGCTTATCTCTCTACCCTTGCTATTTTCTGGAACTTTCTTCTCAACTTTTCTTTTTTCCATTCTGAATAGGACCAGAAGTTTCAAAGGAATTTGATCAGTTTCATGTTTCCAAGAAGAAGCACTTTCCCACAGGCACTGATTACAGAGAGCATTAAGGATTGTGTATTCTGAATCAACTTCCTTCTGTAGTAAATCTCACTAAGTAGTGCAAAGTATAGGCACAATATTCCAATGTATTCTTGGGCAGCTCCCGGTATCAATTTACTCTAAGATGCCTGATGCTTGTTGTTCTCCCACAACTATGACATGAGAATTATATAACTCAATGGGGCAAAGACTGAGCCCACACCATTTGTGTAGGGTACATGAACCTGAAAGGTTTTGTCTTCATTCATTTTACAAGAAATAACATTTGTTAATACAAAAGAAACAGGAGGCTATATTTTTCTCCTTAAGGAACTTGCTGAAGGAAGATGGAAGGGGAAAGAAGAACTCTCTCTCTCTCTCTCTCTCTCTCTCTCTCTCTCTCTCTCTCTCTC
>NW_020954590.1:97567114-97590945 GCF_900497805.2 Vombatus ursinus
CTCTCTCTCTCTCTCTCTCTCTCTCTCTCTCTCTCTCTCTCTCTCTCCCCCTCTCTCAAAATGGTAGAACAATTTTTGTAAGGCAACATTTCAACAACTGTAAGTTAATGCAGTGCAGTCTATGTATCTAAGCAATGAAGGTATTGGTATTGGTAATTCCATGAAATCTCATAGTCTTAAAAAGGGGGGATATTGCCATCTTTTTTTAGTATTCTAGTGTTGAGCCACCATTTTTCAAGTCCCTTGACTCAAATGGTTAATTATATTTTCTGAAGCCATGTGGCGTATGAACAGAGTACTGGACTGTGTGACCGTGGGTAAATTATCAAACCTCTCTGATGTTATTTCCTCATCTACGTATAGATGATGAAAATACCTGTACTACCTACCTCATTGGGTTGTCAACAGGCTCAAATAAGGGAATATGTGTTAAGTCCTTCATGAATTTTAAAGTTCAGTGTAAATTATATAAATATCAGTTGTAAATATATTTATTATATATGTATACATGCACATATACACACATATACTATGTACATACATGCATACATATATACATACACACATGTCTGTGGCATAATTGTTAGAGAGCTGACCTCAGAGTCATGGCTATCAGGTAACATGGTTGAAGTAGAGTGACTGGTTGTTACTGGCCAAGTTGTTGTTGTTCGTCCGTTCTCAAAGAGAACCATGACATCAGGAAAATGATGCCATGACTTTACAGGGAAGGATCAGTCTGAATTGGTATAGGACCTTTCCTCACCAGAGAGTTCCCTGTACTTGGGAAATCACAAGTCCAGACCCTATCCCAGTTGTTATTATTACTGTGACCACTTTTTCTCCTAGCTTTCTGATGTGTCCCAACCTTCTTGACTTCTGCAGAGGAAGACCGCAGGGGCTTTTTGCAGTCATACTCATCAGTTTCCCTGCTCCCCATAACACTACACTAACCTCTTGGGCATTTTAAAAGGAATTCTCTGTGAAGCACTGCTAAAGAACAGATAACAAGTAGGGGATTACAGTAACAAAAGGGAAATAATACCACAAACTCTCTGTCCTGCCTAATTCCCTCTTGCTACATTTTGGCCTTGATATTAACTTAATTTTAGTTCCTTTACCATGTATTTGGGTATCCAGAATTACTGTGTCTCATTCCTTCAAATTCTCTTTCTCCAGCTGTCAATTTTGGGGTATAAGAGTTTGTGTTTGGGAAGATCTTTTTTTCTCCTAGTGATCTAGTTTGGTTATTTTCAAGATACCCACCAGCCCTGGACTAGCATCTATTTTCTCTCACACTATCAATAACACTTCCTCTATCTGTCCCCTAAAGTTACCTTTTTTCCCTCTCTGGTTTCCACCTTAGCTATTTTCCCATTCCACTGGGGACTTCCATACTCTAACTTCTATGGAAACTACTTTCTTTATTTTTCCATCTCTCTCTCTCTCTCTCTCTCTCTCTCTCTCTCTCTCTCTGTTCTCTGGCTGGTCCCTTGAACCTGTTTCTCCACACTGAATATTCCTGGTTGGTTCATCCCTCAGGGTTCAAATAGGCTTTTCTCCCTATGCCAAGCAGGCCTTGAATCACCAGGCCACTAACTTTCTGAGATTCAACCCACTTGCTCCTTATATCCATCCAAAACTAACTGAAACTTGAAACTCTAGGTCTGAACTCTCTCTTCCAATTGGGTCCATGCCTAATTCTCCACTATTGACTAAGGTAAGCTTGACAGAAATATCCAAAGGCCAATAGGAATTAAACAGTTTTTTGGTCTATAGCTAGGGTCCAAATCACTTTTCCACCTCAGGTTGATGATCTCAATTGTGTTGTGAAAATAACTCTGAATTTGGAGTCACAAAACTTTGCTTATAGCCCTAGTTCTCCCATTCATTTAATGCTGGATAAGTCACTTCCCAACCTGGCCCTCAGTTTATTAATTTGTACAATGAAGAGTCAGACTAGTTTATCTCTAAGGTCTATTATAGCTCCTGAATCTATGGTCACTGACATATTCACATCCCATTTTGGGCTATATATCATTTCATTGTGCAAGTGATCACATGTATACTTCACTTTCCAAAATTTGTCTCAGAAATTTTATGAGTGATCTAATAAGTCCCCTCTGATTCTGAACTTTCATCCCTTTCGTGGTGGTAAATTATCTGGGCTAAAGTGGAAAGTCACTTTAATGTTGTTTCCTAAAAGAAGAGGTTGTTGGCATGGAATGGAGGAAGGAAGAAGAAATAGGATAATCCAGCCTTTATGACTAGAATGAGAGTATATGTTGATGCTTCAGAGGAAAGATTTCAAGTAAAGGGTCCTCATCAGGATGCTTGTAGCCCCCCAAAAATAATGTTTTAGGTACATATAGAATTAGATAAACTAATCTTTGTAAGAAGAAATGTATTTAGAAAGCATCAGTGCAAATAGACTAGTAATCGAAATATAAAACAAGCATGCATCTTGCATTTGAGGCCAAGCACTACTCTGATTGATTATAATACTTTGCATAGGAAAATCATGGGAGATTTTTCTAGAATTTTTGTAACATTTATTAAGTGTCTACTATGTGCCCTGCACTGTGCTAAGTGCTAGGGATACAAAAAGAGACAAAAAAAAACCAGTCCCTGCTCTCAAAGAGCTTATAATCTAATATTAGGTGATTTGGAGTGGGGAAAAAGTAAATAGTGAGGAGGCTTTTGCAATAGTCCAGGAATGAGTTGAGGGAAAGAGCAAAGGAGGTATCTGCACAAACTGAAGAGATATTATAGAAAATAAATCCAATTACCATAGTGTTTTATCTTTCCACATTTTGGCATGAATACAAGGAAAACTGCAGTGAGCAACTGGAGGGACCTGTGCTTGCCCCTGCAGAAGACCAGGAGTGAGCAGTGGTAGGAAGGTTGGATTGACCTTTAGGCCAGAACAACCAATTAGGAACCAGTTTACAGAAAGCTCAGGTCAGTCCAAGCCAGGGCAACTCTGCTGTGAGGCAGATAATTCCAAATATCAGAGCTGCTCCCTGCACATCTCCCTTTTTTCAGTACTTACGTTCTCTGCCCCTTAAAGGATTTCCTCTCTCTCTTTACCCCTCAAGTGGAAGAAGGGTAAGCAAGAAAGAATTTGGAACCAATTGGGTAAAATGTTACTTGAGAGAGGTGTCCTAGGCAGTTTCTTTAGCTTTAATTTGCTATATCTAATAAATAATGTGATCATAGAAAAGTCAAATGCACATCATTTTAATATAGAAGGAAGATCTGAATGAACTAGGAAATTTTCTAGACAAATGGAGATTGCGGGTCGAGTTCCAAATTGCCTTATTTTTATAGTCCTGAACAATTAAAAAAAATTTATACCCTAGATCAGGGATTCTTCACTATGTTTTGTGTCAAGGACCTCTTTGGCAATCTTGAAGCCTATGAACTCCTTGGAATGTTTTTAAATGCTTCAAATAAAATACATAGGATTACAAAGGAAACCAACTGTATTGAAATAGTTCATATATATATATATATGTGTGTATGTATATGTGTATACGTATATGTAAATACACACATATACATATTTTAAATTCTGATATTTCAGTTCAGGAACCCCTAGTTCACACTGGCACATTTGTCTCAGAAGAATCTCCTAGGCTGAGGTGGAGGTGGGGGTTGGGGTGGGGCTAAGTATAGCACCACCTGGTGGAGCAACCATAAACTACATTCTCTCAATGGTTAATAATAAAATGACAATCTGTATCTCTATAGGTATAAAAAGAGTAAAATACAAACCAAGTATGAGCTGTACTGTTAACTTAGACCCTAAAACATTACTAAGGATATTTGCCTGGTGTGCACCTAATGTCATATATGCTCAATGAATGCTAATTGAATTCAAGCTTTTATTCTGTATAGTAAGAAACCTATTCTCTCCCCTTTCTCCTTTGCCAGGGTTAGGGATATGGGGCCCCTACAAGCTGAAAAATCCACATATAATTTTGGCCCTCCCTTTGTACCAGAGAAGTCTTCCTGCTTCATGCATTTTCTTCTCTTTTTTCTTGATATTATACAATACAATATACATATATTTTATGCATTTAGGAGTTTCTAAATGTTTTCTGCGTTGCCTGTTGGCCTACTCATGTCATCTGCGGCTTCTATAAAACTCCCCCAAAATTCCCATTTAATTTCTTATGCCAACCCATGGTATATTAAAACTGCAATGGGAAAAGTAATGATGTGGAAGGGATAACGATACCTACCTTCTCTGAACTTCCTCTGAGAGTGGTTCTGAGAATCCAGAGAAATAATATATATGAAAGCTAATACCTTATATTTGTAGTGTACCTTACAATGAGAAAAGTCACCATGATTATGTCTTCAGTTCTTTTGATAATTACATGAAAATATGAAGCCCAAACCCTATTCTTCCCAAGTTTCCCTTCCTTGGTGAGACTCTAGCTCATCAATGACCCTCTTCAAATATAGTGTCTAGCATTAAGAACAAAATTTTAGTTGTGGTGAAACTACCAGAGTGCAGTACAACTATTACCTTTACATTACTATTATGTAGTGATTTGACTGTGTGATTTATATCATAGGCCAATGCAAACTGAAATCAAAATACATGTTAAATTTGGAATCTGATGAAAACTAGTCAATTTCTGTTGATTTTAATCATGTCATCATAAAGGGCTTTAGTCAAATATTTCCACAGTTAATTGAACACTGTTGTACAATGGATTGTGTTACTCAGGGCAAATGTAGTATGAGGTGATTTAACATTGCTTGTAATTCTAGAGCAGTCCAAGGTATAGTTCATGAATTAATGGCAAAATAACATACTATAGAAAAAAAAATTAGAAAGAATTCCATAGAGGAAAAGCCAACCATGATCCAAAAACAGTCTGGCTTTCAGAGTTTGTAGTGTGATTATTTTCAATTAACATTAAAATAAAAAGCTGAGATTTATAGATCGTAATCCCTAATGAAATTCAGATTCAGTCTTTCAAATTGTGTCAGGGTGGAAAGAAAGGTCTAAGATTCTAACTAAAAGTGTAGGATTTGTCATTCCATTGTTAGGCTTACCACAAATGCTTTTGTAACCTCAGGCAAGTCCTTAAGTACCACAAAGCCACAATGCCCTCTTGGACACAGTAAGTTTATTTCTACTGTATAAACCATCCAAAGACCTCACAGCACTTAGAAAAGTAATATGGTTACAAAGTGATTCAGGACTTGAGAATTTTTGACTACCTTTTGAAAAGTAATTGGGAATAGATGACCCCATACTGCAGAAAGTATCCAAGTAAAAATAAAAATTTAAAAAGTATTTTTTTCAGTATTTCACTGCCATCTATTGGATATCAACTGCATTCAAAATGCTTCAGAGTACTCATTGCGGAAGTAAATCAAGATGCAGTAAGTTTTAATGAACCTTAGGCATAAGGGTTTTAGTCTTTTAAAGAAAAAAATAAAGTTGAGCATTTCTTCTCAATTAGCAGCCAACTTCTAATGTTACTCCTGATATAAAGGTGAAATTTTCCTGTCAAGATGTATAGTTTGGAATTTCACATAATCATTATTTCTAGATGTCCCAAGTTCAAATAAGAGAAGAAAAGAATGACAAGATGCTGAGAATTCATGTCAATTTAAAAATGACAATGATTTCTAGACAAACTGGGCTGGACTATTAGCTAATAAAATATTTAAATATTCAAGTAAAAGAAAAACAAAAAGGCTTGCCAGCATTGGCACATAGATGTCTAAGTCAAACTAAAAATATGAAAATGGAGAAGAAAACCTATGTAAATAAAATAAAAGGTGTGAGATTCTTTTATATTTTCAAGTGTGCTCTAGTAGTAATCTTCACAAACTACCATCACTGATAATTCAATGGGGATCTAATGCACAGTTTATTCGTTATTAGTTTGCCATTGTTATTTAATGATTAATAGTATTAGTTTGATTAATATTGATGTTATTAGTTTATCCCAAAGCCAGAATTTAAAAGCCTTAGAAATAATGAAATTTCATTTTTCAAAACACTCAAAAAATATCAACACTGCTTGAGGGAAAAGATGGTGTTTAGAAATCTGTTATAGCTAATGTCTAATGCTAGCCTGATGAGGTAGCTAATGTTCAGCATAAACTATAAAGAACCATAAATACTCACTTGGAGTATGTGCTCTGCTCTTTTCTTCATTGACTGAGCTGTAACTACTCACTTCTATCCTGGAGTGAATTTTCTTTTGTCTTGTTTCCCATTGTCAGGCCAACACATAGATGAATGTTTAAGGTCAGTAGGAAGGTATAGATGTGCTATGATTTGAGGGGCACCAGAAATGACCCTATCCAAAAACATATTCCTTACTTTCCTTTCTCTAATCTCTTAAATTCCAAGATTAAAATTTTCTTTCTTTAACATAATTTTCAATGGAATAGAGAACTGGCAATTGAGGGTCCTTTCCTTCCTTTTTTTGGGGGGGGGGTCCTTTCCTTAAAGCATATGTAGATATGTCTTTCCTAATGGATGAGCCAGAGCATACAGTCTTTTCCCTTTTAGTTTCAATCCAGCACATGGAGGCCTGGTGTCCCATAGTTATTCCATATCTGATACAATAGATCACTCAGAGCCTGAAGGCTCAGATAAATAATTCCTTTAATAAAAACCTATTCTATAGCCCCTAGGTAAAAGGAATCAACAAGAAAATAAAAACAGTCCACAAAAAAGCATATAAAAGCATCTAAAAACCTCCATCAAAAAAATAAAGGCAGTCATCAAGAAAATTCCCTGGGGTCTCAGAAGCTCTCCACCCAAGCCCTAAAATTGTTTTTATATACTGAGTAATGGGGGTCTGGCACACACACAGAGTACCTCAGATGGCATCCTCCATGTGGAAAAAAAATGTCATTCTGCAGAATCTTAGACCTCCATGACATACATGCTGTTGTTGTTCAGTTGTTTCAGCCAAATTCAACTCTTCATGACCATATCTGGGGTTTTCTTGGCAAAGATACTGGAATGGTTTGCCATTTCCTTCTCCAGCTCATTTTACAGATAAGGAAACTGAAACAAACAGGGTTAAGTGACTTACCCAGAGTCACATAGCTAGTATCTGAAGCCAGATTTGAACCTGTCTTCCTGACTCCAGGCCAAAAATTCTGTCTACTATAACACTTACCTGTCCCATGACACTCCAAGGTGGGTCAAGGTCAATCCATGTGGGGGAAAAGTTTACCAAAATTCCTCCAGGTATGTTCTATATAATTTTTGTGGCCAGAACAACACTGGTTTATGATGTGGAGGTCAACTTAAGTTACCCACATTCCATTAATGTCCTGGGCCACATTTGATGAGCTTTCTACTGGCCATGAGTGATTGAGGGGCTAATGTCATAAGGAGTTTTTTGAGTGACTTTAGAGCTGGTGCCAGGACTGAACAAAAAGATCAGTTCCTCTCTCCCTCAATCTTTTCTGAACCTTTCTTTCCTGGTGGCTAGCAGAGCAGGATCTGCTATGAACCTCTAAGTAGGGGGAAGACTTGTAGCTTTGGCTGTGCCATCTCCATATTGACTTGTATGTGCATCTGAAGACATAGTGCTTTCTTCTTCTGTGGTTTTTCTTTCCTGATCTTAAGTGAAAGCTTATGAGATGAAAATGCTGAGGCAACCAATGGAATCTTGGATGGCTTTGATGCCTATCAGGACAATAATAAAGAACACAAGTGTTTAATTCAAGTTGAAACTCATAAGGCCCTGGTGCTTTTATGGAATGAGAAAGGTATACCTATGAGAGGCTGAGAAACTCTCAGATCACTAAAGTCCTAATTTTGATAAAGAGTAAGAAGGTTTGAGAGAGAAAGATTGTCTATCAAACCAATCTGAGTTCCCACTCGGGCTCTTCTATCTCAGGATACTCCTTCACCTAAGATAGGGAAGGAATTGAAAACAAGACATCAAGGTGCCATGCATTCAAGATCATATAGCAACTAATTTGGGAGAGGAGGCAGGCAAAGCCTCTGCTCTCCTCTCATCTGAAAGCTCACATCAATAAGTGCTTTGCCTATTGCCAGGAAAGAAAAGCACAGAAAGAGCAGGAAGAGGAGTATATGGAGCCTATAGTATACAAACTCAGTTTTCATTCGGTACTCAGTCTTTCCGACTTCAGGGTCAAAGGGTCAACTTACAAATTCTTCATCACCACGTATCAAAGGTCTTTCAATCATTCATAGTCAGAAGAATGTTAGCTAAGTTTCCTTGTGACAGATTTGAAAACCGGCAGGGAATACTATGCATGTTCTGTAAAACCCACCAGGAAGGGTGGGAGACGTACATACATGCACACATACAAATATACATGCATACACACATATGTGTATGTATATAGAATACTGTTTGTATGTATATGCCAATATACTTTTATGCATGGACATATGTGCATATGCCTATATGCTTATTATAAATAATACACAGGTATATTTTGTGTATATATGAACATATCCATACAAATGCACATGTGTATATGTGCACCTATATCTATATACACATGCAGTACCATTCACATTTATGTGTATACATATACATGCAATACACATGTATATACATATACATATACATATACATATACATATACACACATATACATATAGATGCATGTTGATCTAAGGACTGGGTCTTCATTAGCTAGTCCCCCATTACATTTCTGTAGATATTTTCTTATACTCTCTAGTATTTTTATTAAGAATGGGTGTTGTATTTTGTCAAAAGCCTTTTCAGCATCTATTGAGATGATCATGTAGTTTCTGTTAGTTTTGTTGTTGATATGATCAATTATGCTGATAGCTTTCCTAATATCGAACCACCCCTGCATTTCTGGTATAAATCCTACTTGGTCATGGTGTATTGTTCGTGTCATAAGTTGCTGTAATCTATTTTCTAATATTTTATTTAAAATTTTTGCATCTATATTCATTAGGGAAATTGGTCTATAATTTTCTTTCTCTGTTTTGATTCTTCCCAGTTTAGGTATCAGCACCATATTTGTATCATAAAAATAATTTGGTAAGACTCCTTCTTCACCTATTTTTCCCAAATAGTCTATATAGTATTGGAATGAATTGTTCTTTAAATGTTTGATAGAATTCACTTGTAAATCCATCTGGCCCTGGAGATTTTTCCTAGGGAGTTCATTAATGGCTTGTTCAATTTCTTTTTCTGAGATGGGGTTATTTAAGCATTTTACTTTCTCTTATGTTAATGTGGGCAATTTATATTTTTGTAAATATTCATCCATTTCACTAAGATTATCAAATTTATTGGCATACAGTTGGACAAAATAATTCCTAATTATTGTTTTATTTCCTCTTCCTTGGTGGTGGATTTACTCTTTTCGTTTTTGATACTGGTAATTTGGTTTTCTTCTTTCTTTTTTTAAAATTTAATTAACCAAAGGTTTATCTATTTTATTGTTTTTTTTTCATAAAACCAGCTCTTAGTATTATTTGATAGTTCAATAGTTTTCTTAATTTCAATTTTATTAATTTCTCCTTTGGTTTCCAATATTTCTAATTTGGTGTTTAACTGAGGATTTTTAATTTGTCCTTTTTCTAGTTTTTTTTTAGTTGTATGCCTAATTCATCGATCTCCTCTTTCTCTATTTTATTCATGTAAGCATTTAGAGCTATAAAACTTCCCCTAAGAACTGCTTCCGCTGCATCCCATAAGTTTTGGTATGTTGTCTCATTATTGTCATTCTCTTGAATGAAGTTATTGATTATTTCTATGATTTGTTGTTTGACTTATTCATTTTTTAGGATTAGATTATTTAGTTTCCAATTATTTTTTAGTCTGTCTTTCCATGGCCCTTTATTACATATAATTTTTATTGCATCATGGCCTGAAAAAGGATGCATTTAATATTTCTCCCTTTCTGCATTGGATTGTGAGATTTTTATGCCCTAGTATATGGTCAATTTTTGTGTAGGTGCCATGTACCACCAAGAAAAAAGCATATTCCTTTCTATCCTCGTTCAATTTGCTCCAGAGGTCTACCACACCTAACTTTTCTAATATTCTATTCACCTCCTTAACTTCTTTCTTGTTTATTTTGTGGCTAGAATTATTTAGTTCAGAGAGGGGGAGGTTGAAGTCCCCCACTGGTATAGTTTTGCTATTTCTTCCTGTAACTCCCTGAACTTCTCCTCTAAGAATTTGGATGCTATACCATTTGGTGCATATATGTTTAGTAACGATATTACTTTATTGTTTATGGTGCCTTTTAGCAGGATGTAGTTTCCTTCCTTATCTCTGATAAGATCAATTTTTGCTTTTGCTTTGTCTGAGATCAGGATTGCTACCCCTGCTTTTTTTCATTTCAGCTGAATCATAATATATTCTGTTCCAGCCTTTTACCTTTACCCTGTGTGTGTCACTGTTTTTCAAATGTGTTTCCTGTAAACAGTATATTGCAGGATTATGGCTTTTAATACATTCTGTTATCCACTTCTGTTTTATGGGGGAGTTCATCCCATTCACATTCACAGTTATGATTACTATCTTTGTCTTTCTCTCCATCCTATTTCCCCCCTTATGCTTTTATTTCTCCTTTCTCCCTTTCCCTCCTCACTAGTGTTTTCCTTTTGACCACCGCCTCCCTTAGTCCCACCTCCCTTCTATTAGCCCCCTCCCTTTTCTTTTCCAGTTGCCTTTACTACTTCTTCCATCTCTTCTATTCTCCTTCCCTTTTCCCTCCTACTGCCGATAGGGCAAGTTAGATTTCTATTCCTGATTATGTTATTCCTTCCTTGAGCTAAATCTGATGAGAGTAAGGTTCAAACAATGTTCTTTTCTCTACCTTTTTTCCCTCTACTTTAATAGGTTTTTGTGCCTTTTCCTGTAATGTAATTTACCCTTGTCTGCCTCCTCCTTTCCTTTTCTCCCAATACATTTTCTTAGTTAGATCAGATTAATCCACTTACTTGGATCCATTTAACCCACTTCATTAAATTTTTTTTTATCATTATATCAAAGTCAACTTATACACACCCCCTCTATGTATACTCTTTTAAATTGGTGTAATAACAATACATTTATCAATAGTTACAAGTGTCATCTTCCCTTGTAGGGATGCAAACAGTTTGCCTTTATTAATAACATGTTGCTGGGTTTTTTTCTGTTCCATTTACCTTTTTATGTCTCTCTTGAGTCTTGTATTTGAAGATCAAATTTTCTGTTGAGCTCTGGTCTTTTTATCAGGAAGTTTTGGAAGTCCCTTATTTCATTGAATGTTCATCTCCTCCCTTGAAAGATTATGCTCATTTTCACTAGGTAGGTGGTCATTGGTTGTAATCCAAGCTCCTTTGCCTTACAGAATGTCATATTCCACAACCTATGATCTTTTAATGTAGAAGTTGCAAGGTCCTGTGTAATCTTGACTGTGGTTCCATGATATTTAAATTGTTTCTTTCTGGCTGCTTGCAGTATTCTCTTCGACCTGGTAATTTTGGAATTTGGCTACTATATTCCTTGGTGTTTTCAATTTGGGATTTCTTTCAGGAGGTGATCAGTGGATTTTTTTTGATGACTATTTTACCTTCTGGTTTTAGGACCTCAGGACAATTTTCCTTGATGATTTCCTGAAAGATGCTGTCCAGGTTCTTTTTTTCATTGTGATTTTCAGGTAGACCAATGATTTTTAAATTGTCTCTCCCCAATCTATTTTCCAGGTCAGTTGTTTTACCAATGAAGTATTTTATGTTTTCATCTATTTTTTCATTCTTTTGTTTCTGTTCGACTGATTCTCACTCTCTCATAGAGTCATTAGCTTCCATTTGCCCAATTCTAATGTTTAACAAATTGTTTTCTTCCATTAGATTTTGAACCTCCTTTTCCATTTGGCCCATTTTATTTTTTAAGGATTTCTTCTCCTCAGTGAGTTTTTGTGTCTCCTTTTCTGTTTGGCCAATTCTGCTTTTTAATTTTTTCTTCAGTTAATTTTTGTCCTTCCTTTTCCAAGCTATTAATTCTCTCTTGCATACTTCTCATTTCTTTTCCAAATTTTTCTTCTACTCCTTTTATTTGACTTTTAAAGTCCCTCTTGAGCTGTTCCAAGAAGGTTTTTTGGGCTTCAGACCAGTTCATATTTCCTTTGGAGGTTCCTGATGTGGGTTTGTTGACAATGTTGTCCTCTTCAGAATTTCTACCTTGATCTTCACTGTTCCCATAATAAGAATCTATAGTACATTTCTTTTTGCTCGTAGTGTTTGCTTATTTCCTGGCCTTTAAAAAGATTGAGCTGGGGCACTGACCCAAGTTTCTTGTGTTGGGAGCCCAGGGCCTGGTCACTGGCTTTGTGTGCTGTGGCTTCCAATGTTGGCAGTTGGAGGCTGTAGGGTTCTGGTAGCTTACCTGGTGTTGTGCTGGAATCAGCAACACTGGCACTCTAAGGGCAGGATTGGGTAGTCTGGCCCCTGGAGGTTGCTTGTTCACCAGGGCCTTTCCTTTTGCTTTCCTTTCAGATGGATGTTTCTCTGCCTGGGGCTTTCCCCCTTGGGGCACTTCACAGAGTTTTGCTGAGGCACTGGGAGTCTTGGCTACTGTAGAATGCCACAGCATGTGGTGGCTTTCTGAGGCAGTTTATACTAGTTTCCCTGCCCTTACTGAGGCACTTGGGGGTTCTGGTGTTGTTGTTTGTCTGCTTCACCCCCTGGGGGTCAGGATCTCCCCCTGGTATGCTGTGGGGCTTTCTGCTAGCTTGCTGGGATGCCTCCCATTCTGTACTGCTCCCCCTCCCCCAGGGCAAGAAGGTTCTTTCCCATTAATCTCTCAAGCTACCTAGGCTACTGGACTGCTGGACCCCATCTTTCTGCTGGTTTAGCTGTTTCAGGGTTTTTTTCATGGCGTGATATTTTCTGGGCTTTTAGAGGTTAATATGGGACCTTGAGAGTAACTTACTTCTTACTCTGCCATTTTGGCATCTTGTAGAATGATGAGTTTCTAGAGATCATAAATCTAGGAGATCAGCCAAGTGAGTAATGGTAAGTTCAATTACCTGGGTGAACTCCAAAAACAGAGAGATCAGGAAGAGTTCCTAACATGCCCAGTCCTCATCCTTTCCAGCCAGAGGATTCAATTTTCTGCACAGGATATGCCCAACAGTAATAAGGACCTTCTTCTGATTCCATTATAAAATCTCAAGGACAATAATATAGCACTCAAAATGACCATTTTTTTCATTCTCAATATCTCAATATCTGACAGGCCTTTTCCTATCATAAATGTCTTTGATAATGTCTTTTATGCCACTTCTCTCAAACACTGGCTATATGATAAAGGCTACCACTACTATGGGTCTTTTCATTGCTAATATAATTTTTCCCTTCCTTAAGCCTTCCTGTTTTCAACATGTATAGAACTTCAGCCATTTAATTATTCATTTTTTATATATCTAACTTTCTCACCTCCATTTATTAAAAGCATCAGATCATTCCAGGATCACCTGCTATTATATTTCTTAGATTGTGGCATTCAGTGGTTCATAGCTATATAACAAAATTTTTCAAAATGGCTTTTAGAAGTAGTGAGTATTTTGGTACCCTTAAAAGCACTAATCAGTTTCCCATATATGATCTGATCTAATCTAGGGGATCACAGCTTGATGCAGATGAAAGAATCCTAGATTTGGAGTCGGAAGACCTAAGTTCATACCCCAGCCCTGTCACTATCCTTAGGGAAATCACCTCACCACACTTGAGTCTTAGGTTCCTTATATGTAAAATGAATATTTTGGACCAAATGATTTCTGAGATCCTTTACAGCTTTTAAACTGTGATTCTAAGATCTTCTCTGTCCTACTTAATGCTTGATTCCATTTAGTGTCTATCAGCAGCACCTGGTGGACCTCATTATATTCTACTTGGGTATCTCAAATTATAGAGTCATGAAAGATCCCCACTTAGAGAATAATTCAGAATGAAAGCTTAAATCCAAATAAAGCAGTGAGTAATAACCAAGACGTTGTCAGAAATCATATCTAGGTGTTAGTATTTCTTTAATCATTGTCTTTGTTGTATGCCATATTAAAAATATCTTTATTAGGGATTTCTAAAGTAAAAACTAAGATACCACAGTTCACCCAAGTGGCAGTATATGTCAGTTGGAAGAAAGTATCTAAATAAAATAACTAGCCTTTCAAGTACAAGATTTGAAACCTAAACCTATAAAGGGATCTCACACATTATTAGTGATATGATCATAAAATGTGGAGCTGAAAAGGACATTAGATATAATATAATCCAATTCCATTCTTCAAATGAGGAAAGTGAAGCTCAGAGATAACAAATGAATTTGTCAAGATCCAGGAAGAGGAATGTGGCAAAATTAGAAAATTTCTATCTAAAATTTTAATGTTTTCTTGCATTAAAATTTTAAAATAAAAATTTGGATTTCCAACTGGAAATATTATTAAATGCTGCTGTGTGTGATGGTTAGAGGTTGCTAGGGACAACTATAGCTGATAAGAGAAGGTATATGGTAATATTTTAAAATTTCAAGTACACCTAATATTTTATATTTATAGAGTACCATGTGGTCACAAAGTTTTCTTCATGTGTTCTCAGTTGATCTTAACACCAGCCTTCTTATTTTAGTATAAAAATCATTATTCCCATTTGACAGATGAAAACACTGAGGTTTGGGAAGTACCCTTCCCAAGGGCACACAGATAGTATGTGGTAGAGATAGGAATTGGGCCCAATTCTATGAGATGCTCTAATATTCTTTCTTTTATATTATACTTCTTTATGAGACAATTATAACAAGAAGGAAAGGAAAGGTTTTGGTTGTTTTTGGTGTTTTTATTTAAGAGAAAGTAGAAAATGTCTCCCTCCTTCCGGCAGTGAAAAGACAGCCTTGAAGGTTTATCACCATTAGTGTAGCAATAGATAGTAATCTTCTTTCCTGTTTGTGATACATGTACTAGATATAATAGAGATAGATAGATAGATAGACAGACAGACAGGACAGAGAGAGAGAGAGAGAGAGAGAGAGAGAAGGAGGGAATGGGAGAGGGAGAGGGACACAGTAGAGGAAAAAGCAGATCTTCCTAGTTAATAAGGAAACTAGCAAGGCAAATTAAGGTCACACTTTTCATTTGCTTGAACAGCCTAAAGCAGATGAATAGACCACCTGTGGCTAAGGTGGATAAAACCCACTGGCAGCTCTAAGAAGTTGGAAGAGCTTTTGAAAATCACCTACATGAATGATATATCATTGTGTTGATGAAATGGCTCTTAGTACAGATTGAGAGTGGGTAGAGAACAGCAAGAAGGAGCCGTTCCTATAAAAACAGGGGACAGAATTTAGAAACTACTGTAATTTTCCTCTTCCTTCATCCTTCCTGCTTTTTATCAAAATTAAGACTTGAACCATCTAAAAATTTCTCACTTTTCTCTGTAAGCCTCACTTTCCCATCCCCCTCTTTATTAAAAGCATCCAACTCTGTAATTCCCAACTGATTGAACACTGATCTTCTTTATTATCTCCCTTCTGAAACCACTGGAGTTCTCCTCCCTGAACTCATCAAACATGTGATCACAGTCAACACACTCCCATGGAGGGTAAGGAAACACCAAAAAATAAAGTACTGGCCAGCAACTGGGTGGTTTTCTGGCAATCAATAAGTGAACAGTCAATCATGCCATGCTTTCTCTTGTTTTCCTTTGCTGAAATGAGCTCCATCTTATCAAATACTTAAGTTGTTGGGGTTATTTTTTAACTCAATTTCCTGAGAATTCAATCATTTCTGTAGCAAATTGGGAACTCCCATCTAAGACAATGGTTACTAAAAATTGAGAGTGAAAAATGAGTCATTTATACACTCATACTGTTAAAAGTAGAAATGGGTATTGGGAAGATTACTGCCAAAGAAAATAACATTTACATGAATGTTCTTTTCACACCTTTGCCACTGTATGAAAGTCCTTCTTTAAGACTCAGAATTATAAAATCTTTGCAAGAGACTGAAGAGTTGTGTTAATGCAGAAATATTTGCAGTAACCCTGAACAACGTGGTTTGCGACATCTGTAGCCCTGGCTTATAGTCCTTACGGAGATTATCTTCCTATGGTCAGAGCCAGTCCCCCCACACTGAGAGAAGCCTACAGTAACAGAAAATCTGCAGTCTAAATTAATAGATCTCCTGCCTTTGGAAAGGGGTGGGGGAAGCCTTTTGAGTTTAGCATAAAAGTTCTGCTAGCCTATGTTTATGTGGATCCTGCCTTTCAAAAGAATGTTGCCACTTCAGCATTTGAGATAATGGGAAGATGTTCTCGAACTCTTTCAATGTCTAAGAGATGATGGCTGGAGAAAAGAAAGGGAACTCCAAGGTATTGTTAGACAGTGACTGCTCCACTGACTGATTCGACAATTCAGTACAACATGTTTATTAATGACCTACCTGCTAGGTACAGAACAACATCTTAAGCACTGAATCAAGTCTCAAGTTTAGTTAAGACACAGTCCCCAATCTTGATAGAGCTCAACATTTAGTACCAGCAGCTGAGTGGTATAGTTAGTAGACAGCTATCCTTGGAATCAGGAAGAACAGAGTTCAAATTCTGCCTCAGATGCTGTGTGTGACACAGGGCAAATCACTCAAACTCTCTCAGCCTCAGTTTCCTCCTCTGGAAGGTAAGATAACTCAAAGGGATGTTGTGAAGATCAATTATATAACAAATGTCACCTAGATTTGAAGAGAAAATTTGAACAAGAAAATTTGAAGAAAATGGAAAGTATTACTTAACAGACTTACGGATAAATGAAAAATTATGAATAAATAAGAGAGAGTAGTGTGAGGTATAAAATGGATAATTTCAAATACATTGAATTAAAAAGGTTTTGTCCAAATAAAACAAATATATCTAAGATTGGAAGGAAAGCAGAAAATTTGGGGGGAATTTTATAGACATTTTCTCAGACGGTCTCATATCTCAAAAATATAAAAAAAACTGTCAAATCTGTAAGAATATGAGGCATTCTCTAATTGATAAATAGTCAAAGGATATGAACAGACAGTTTTCCAATGAAGAAACCAAAATAATTTATAGTCATATGAAAAAATGCTCTAAATCATTATTGATTAGAGAAAAGTAAATTAAAATATCATTTTCTATCTATCAAATTGCCTAAAATGATTGAAGGGGAAAGTGATAAATATTGGAGGGGATGTGGAAAAATTGAGACACTAATTCACTGTTGGTGGAACTGTGAACTGATCCAGCCATGTCGGAGAACAAACTGGAATTCTGCCCAAAGAATTATTAAAATGCCCATACCCTTTGACCCAGAAAATACTACTACTAGGTCTATTTCCAAAGATGATTAGGGGGAAAATAAAAAAGAAATCTAAATGTTTTAGAATACTTAGAGCAGTTATCTTCGTGGTGGCAAAGAACTGGAAATTGCAGGGATGCCTGTCAATTAGGGAATAGCTGAAAAAATTGCGGCGTATGATCATGATGGAATACAACATGTATATACTTGCATGGAATAATGAAGAGGGAAATAAGAACCAAGAGAATGTTGTATATAGTAACAGCAATATTGTTTTTAGAACAACTTTGAGCAACTAAGCCATTTTGACTATTTTATGTACCTAAATTAACTACAAAGGACCTATGAGGAAAAGATTATCTGCAACCAGAGAAAGAACTGATAAATAGAAGTACATATAGAATAATTATATATGTGTGTGTGTTTGACATATTTGTGTTGAATGTCAAATGGTAGCCATCTTTAGGGTGGGAGGTAAGGGAAAAAAAGGGAAAAAAGAGTTATACAATAACTATTTATATATTTAAAAAGAATAACAAGTTGTACATCATAGACTTGCAATTTCATATGCAGTCATCTTTTTAAAAACTCTTATGTTATGTAAATGCTCATTTTATTTCATAAATTAAAAATAAAATAATCTAAATTTTTTAAAAAAATTATGTAACATGTCAAGTTCTTTGTAGACCTTAAAGTGCCATATAAATTCTAGCTATTATTCTTAGTAGGATAAGCACAAAAGTAAAGGTTCATAATATTGCTTTAGGGGAAATAGAAAACTAGAGTCTGAGATGTCATAGACAGTATAGAACTTCTAGGAAGGCTTCATGGAGGAAGTAATATATAAGTTGAATTTTAAAGAATGTTTAAGAAAAACAGGCAAACAGGAAGAAACAGAAATAAGTACCACAGAAATCAAGGCTGTCAAAATGGGAATATTTAGACTGGTGTAAACAAATTTGATTGATAAGGTCCTAGCCCCCAATATGCATGTTTGCCATCAGTCATTAATAATAAGCATTCATTAGTTGCATACTATGTTCTAAGCACTGTGCTAAGTGCTAGAGATGATAAGGCTAAAAATCCAGAAACTAGGCATTACTCCTTCTTTACCCTCTTGCTGGATAGCACAGAATTAAATTCCTATATCCTTTCACTTCTTTCTTCACTCCTTATTAAGCAATTTAAAAAAAAAAAAACCTTCATTTTACTGATGTTGGCAATACTTCTATAGATAACAGAGCAGGGTATTGGTGGCAAAGTGGCTTTTTGTATAAAACTCTAAAAATTTTCAGTTCTGAGGGACTATAATCTTCAAAAAAGGTACAAAAATCATTTCACGGGTCCATAATCTGAATGTTATGTGTGCTTCCCTCTCCCCAGGCTATGAACACCTTACATGAAGACTGTCCCTTGGTTGCATCTGTTCTCCTTCTCAATTTGTAAGTATAATAAAGTTTTATTACCTGTTATCTCTGTGTGGCTAGTCTGCTCTCCATATGAAATCTAAATTGGTGTCATAAATGGGATGAAGATCGTAGTTAGATAATGTTTTGGAGGAGAAATTTCTTGGACAAAGAAGGAAATGGGAATCTTCATTGTAGAATGAGATGGCCAGGAGACTGTTACAAGGATGTTCTGGGGTCAAGGGTGTGCCTTGGATTCTTTAGAATTTTGAGTGATGGAATAATGGTGGTGGCCTGATTAACTATAACATAAAAACTAGGAAGAGAGGAAAGTGAAGCTGGAGCAAGAATGATAGCCTGGTAGAATAATGAAAATTAGAGGGAATGAATGAAAGTCTTGGTGAAGATGAAGAATAACTGTAGGAGAAGCAAGACGTTGGGAGAGATGAAATAAGAAGTGATGATGGGATAAAGGAATTGTAGAGTTGTTGATTACGGAAGTGAAACACTTGTGAGTGATGGTCATCAAAAAGGTTCTAGTCTGTGATAGGGATAATGTGGAGGAGGTAATAGAAGGTGAGGGTACTGGAGAACTGGGAGGCAGGAGCATTTGCTATTCTAGATTGTATCTCAAAACAGCTTGACAGTATTTCCTATTCTCCTCTCCTCCTTTTCTCTGATGAAGAGGTAAACTTTCTTACCAAGGCCTCAACTTGTATCCCTTTACTTGAACCCTTGACCAAAATCCTTCCTTCTCATCTGGTAGATTGTCCTCAAAATCATCCCTTCTCCCTCTAATCTTCAATCTTTCTTTATTTACTGGTTTGTTACCCTCCACCTACAAACATACCCAACTCTCCCCTATTCTTCAAAAAACAAAAACAAAACATCAAACAAAAACAAAACAAAAAACAAACCATTCACTTGACTCTACCATTCCCTTCCACTCAAGTTTTCATCCTATATCACTCTTGTCTTTCTTTGACAAATTTCTAGACAAAAAGTTATCTACATACAATGCACACCTCCTCTTCTCTCACTTTTTAACTCCTTGCAATCTGACTTCTAGCCTGATCACCCCACTGAAACTAACCTTCTCCAAAGATTCCAACATGGGAGTACAAAGAGGATGGGCCAGATGGTACCAGAAGCATAGGCCATGCTCTTCATACTTATAATACAGCAACACTAGCTTCCTTGCAGTTCCTTATACAGGATACCCCATCTCCCAACTCTATAGATTTTCACTGTGTGCTATGTCTGCAATACTCTCCCTCTTCATCTCTGCTTCCTGGTTCTCCTAGCTTTCTTCTAGCATTGGTGTAAATCTCACCTTCCATGAGAAGACTTTTCTGTTCTCCCTCAATTTTAGTGTCTTCCTCCTGAGATTACCTCCAATTTACCTTGCATATATCTTGTATGTACGCAGTTGTTCACAAACTATCTCCCCTAGTAGACAGTGAGTTCCTTGAAGGGAGGAATTGTTTTTGCCTTTCTTTGTATGGCCAGCATTTAGCCTGCCTCATAGTAAGCTATTAATAAATATTGATTGATTGCTTGATAAATATTTGCATGTACCTCTGGTTAACAATGATCCCTTAATTACCCAATTCAGGGGACTTATCTCAAGTCTCAGCATTCCTGACCTTTCTGTAACATTTGATTCCATTGATCACCTTTTCCTCCTATGTGTTCTCTTCTCTGTCGGCTTTAGTGAAATTACTTCTTATTTCTTTTCATCTAAATGTGACCACTTCTTAATTTCCTTTACTGAGTCATTATCCACGTCCCATTCTTAACTGCAGGTATACCAAATCTCTAACATAGGCTTCTTTTTTTCTTCTTTACATACATTCTTTCTCTCTCAGTGAACTCCTGTGAGTTAAATTATTCTCTCTACACAGATGACTCCCAGATATAAATGTATAACTCTCCTTTCTAAGATCTAGTTTCATGTCACTAACTGCCTATTAGACATTTTGAAGTAGATGTTCTATAGGAACCCTGAACTTAACTCCAAAACAGAACTTATTTATCTCTCTGTCCAAAACCACCCCTCTTCCAGACTTTCCTTTTTTTTTTGTTTTGGGGGCACCATCACCACCACCACCACTCTTTCCATCATCCAGGTTCACAATTGTAGAATGTTTTTGTGCTCTCTTACTCCCCCCCTTCTCTCTCCCATGTATCCAATTAAATGCCAAATTTTATTGATTCCACCTCCACAACAGCTCTCATTTCAATCCCCTTCTTTACGCTCACATGGCTACTCTCATAGTTCAGGCTGAAATAACAACTTGTCTAAGCTATTACAATAGTTTCTTAATTGATTTGTCTGTCTCTGTTGTATCCCCATTCTAATATGTCTATCTAATGATGATGATGATGACTAAGTAAGTTGTGGTTTATAATTGTGATAAAATTTTACTGTGCTATAAGAAATGATGAGCTAATTGATCTTAGAAAAACATAGAAAGATTTGCACAAAATAACGAAGAGCAAAATGAGCAGAACCGCAAGAACATTGTATACAGTAACAGCAATGTTTTAAGAATGACTTTAGGGGCAGCTAGGTGGCACAGTGGATAGAATGCCAGCCCTGGAGTCAGGAGTTCAGGAGTTCAAATCCAGCCTTAGACACATAACATTCACTAGCTGTATGACTTTGGGCAAGTCACTTAACCCCAATTGCCTCACATAAAAAAAACAAAAACAAAAACAAAAAAAAAGAATGACTGAATGAATAAGTTATTTTAACTATTATAAATACCAAAATTAACTATAAAAGACATATAAAAAAAGATACTCTCTTCATCCAGAGAGAGAACTGACAAATACAAGTATGTATAGAATTATATATATACATGTATGTATATATATACATATGTGCATGTATATGTGTGTGTGTAAACATACCTATTTGTGACTAATGTTGGTCATCTCTGTGAGGAGGGAAAAGAAATAAAAGAAATTTACATGCTAACTATTGTATGTTTGTAGCCAATAGCAAGTTATATGCGGTGGATTTGGAGTTTCATGTTCAATCATTTTTTTATTGTACTATGTTGTGGAAATGCTTGTTTTATTCCAGGAATTAAAAATAAAATAAATGGGGCAGCTAGGTGGTGCAGTGGATAGAGCACTGGCCCTGGAGTCAGGAGGACCTGAGTTCAAATCCAGTCTCAGACCAGACACTTGACACTTACTAGCTGTGTGACCCTGGGCAAGTCACTTAACTTCAGTTGCCTTGCAAAAAAAAAAAATAAACTTTTAAAAATAAAAAAAATAATAACAGCAATAATAACTGCAATAATAATAATGATACAACTAACATTTATAGAGAACTTTAAGTTTTGCAACATACTTTACAAATATCTCATTGTCACAACAACCCTAGGAAGTAGGTATTATTATCATCCCCATTTTATGGATAAGGAAACTAAGGCAGACAGAGTTTAAGCAATGTGCTCAGGGTCACATAGGTAGTAAGTGTCTGAGGCCAGATCTGAATTTAGGTGTGCCTGATTCTGGGGCCAATGTGCCACCTAGCTTCCTCACAGATACCAAAGCGATATTCCTAAAGCCCATATTTGATCACATCATTTCCCTGTTCAGGAAACTGTGGAAGCTTTCAATTGCCTCTAGGATCAGTGACAAACTGGTCTGTTTGTCATTTAAAGCCCTTCTCCACCTGGCTACCACATATCTTTCCAGACTTGTAACATATAAACTCCACATTTCAGTAGAACTCATCAACTTGTTTTACCTTCTTTCTCTGTGCCTGTGTTGAAATTGTATCGCATTCTGGAACCCCCGCAACCCCTCCCCCTTTTAAGTCAATATAGTAAGTAGCCAGTATAAAGTAACAATAGCAAGATGATTGCAAAGGAAAATGTAGAAGTTACTTATCCTGTCCCATAGATCCAAGGAAAATGACAGCTACTTGCCAGACTGTATCATATAGTAACTAAAAACCACATCCTGAGACTATGTGCTAAATTAGGGGAAGCCAACTAGGACTTGTTGACAGAGCTTTTAGTCATGCTAACTGCCATAGTGCGTAGGCCTCATCTAAGTTCCCAACATCCATAGTAAGACCAGCAGTAACACCAGGTGTTGCTGATAACTTTGAGATGATGTGGCTATGTTAATGAACTAACCCCAAGGTGGCATACTAAGAGTTAGTCTCTCCCTTGACCAGAACCATATAAAATGAGACCCCAAATTCCTTCCTTCCAAGTACTCTTCCATTTTCTTTACTTTTCTTGTTAATTTATTTATTTTTAGTTTTCATCATTCACTTCCACAAGATTTTGAGTTCCAAATTTTCTCCCCGTCTTGTCCCTCCCCCCACCCCAAGCTGGCGTGCATTCTGAATACCCCTTCCCCTAATCTTCCCTCACTTCTATCTCTCCCCCCCTTCTCTTAACCCCTTCCCCTTCTATTTTCCTGTAGGACAGGATATATTTCTATACCCCATTGCCTATGTATCTTATTTCCTAGTTGCATGTGAAAACTATTTTTAACATTTGTTTTTAAAACTTTGGGCTCCAAATATTCTCCCTTCCTCCCTCCCCACCCACCCTCAATGAGAAGGCAAGCAACTCAATACAGGTTATACATGTGTAGTCACACAAAACACTTCCATAGTAGTCATGTTGTAAAAAACTAAATATATTTCCATTCATCCTATCCTGCCCCCCCATTTATTCTATAAATATAGAATACGTTCTTCTGACTGTATCCCTCCTCAGAAGTGTTTGCTTCTGATTAACCCCTCCCCCAATCTGCCCTCCCTTCTATCATTTCACTGCTGTCTTATCCCCTTCTCCCTAATTTCCATACCCCACTGAGTGTGTATGGTATTCCCTTCTTAAGCCAAATCTGATGAGAATAAGATTCACTTATTCTCTCTCACCTTCCCCCACTTCCCCTCCACTGTAAAAGCCTTTTCTTGTCTGTTTTATGTGAGATAATTTCCCCCATTCTACCTCTCCCTTTCTCCTTCTCCCAATATAATCCTCTCTCACCCCTTAATTTTATTCTCTATTTTATTCCCTGTGCCCTCTATCTATCTATCTATCTATCTATCTATCTATCTATCTATCTATCT
>NW_020954590.1:97590955-97604133 GCF_900497805.2 Vombatus ursinus
TCTATCTATCTATCTATCTATCTATCTATCTATCTATCTATCTATCTATCTATCTATCTATCTATCTATCTACCTATCTATCTATCCATATCTATATATACATACATACTTATAATTTTTCTTCCAACTACCCTAATACTGACAAAGGTCTCATGAGTTACAAATATCATCTTTTCATGCAGGAATGTAAACACTTCAACCTTAATAAATCCCTTATGATTTCTTTTTCCTATTTACCTCTTCATGCTTCTCTTGAGTCTTGTATTTGAAAGTCAAATTTTCTATTCTGCTCTGATCGTTTCATCAAGAATGCTTGAAAGTCCTCTATGCCCATTTTCCCCCTGAATGGTTATATTCATTTTTTCTGGGTAGGTGATTTTGAGTTGTAATACTACTTCCTTTGTCCTCCAGAATATTATATTCCAAGCCCTCCAGTCCCTTAATATAGAAGCTGCTAAATCTTGTGTTATCCTGATTGTGTTTCCACAATACTTGAATTGTTTCTTTCTGGCTGCTTGTAATATTTTCTCCTTCACCTGGAAACTCTGGAATTTGGCTACAACATTCCTAAGAGTGTTCCTTTGGGGATCTCTTTCAGGAGGTGATCTGTGAAGTTTTTTCAATTTCTATTTTGCCCTCTGGTTCTAGAATAACAGGGCAGTTTTCCTTGATAATTTCTTGAAAGATGATTTTTTTTTATCATGGTTTTCAGATAGTCCAATAATTTTTAAATTATCTCTCCTGGATCTATTTTCCAGGTCAATTGCTTTTCCAATGAGATATTTCACATTGTTTTCTGTTTTCATTCTTTTGGTTTTGTTTTACAATGTCATGATTCTTCATAAAGTCACTAGCTTCCATTTGTTCCATTCTAACTTTTTTTTTAGGCAATTGGGGTTAAGTGACTTGCCCAGCTAGTAAGTGTCAAGTGTTTGGTCTGAGACTGGATTTGAACTCAGGTCCTCCTTACTTCAGGGCTGGTGCTCTATCCACTGTGCCACCTAGCTGCCCCTCCATTCTAATTTTTAAGGAAGTATTTTCTTCAGTGAACTTTTGGACTTCCTTTTCCATTTGGCCAATTTTGCTTTTTAAGGCATTCTTCACCTCATTGGCTTTTTGGGCCTCTTTTTCCATTTGGATTAGGCTATTTTTCAAGGTGTTATTTTCTTCAGTATTTTTTTGGGACTCCTTTAGCAAGCTGTTGACTTGTTTTTCATGATTTTCTTGCATCACTCTCATTTCTCTTCCCAGTTTTTCCTCTACTTCTCTTACTTGCTTTGCAAAATCATTTTTGAACTCTTCCATGCCCTGGCACCAATTCATATTTTTCTTGAAGCCTTTGGATGTAGGATCTTTGACTTTTTTGTCTTCTTCTGGATCTCCTTTGTTACCAAAGAAAGATTCTATAGTTGGACTTTTTTTTTTGTGAGGTTTGCTCATGATCCCAGTCAATTACTTGAGATATAAACTCTTTGTTAAGGTAGGGGTCTGCTTCCAGTGTGGAGAATGTATTGTCCCAAGCTTCAGGGGTTTTGTGCAGCTTTTTCAGAGATACTTCTAGGGACCTGTAAATTTTCAGTTCTTCCAACATGGTACGATCAGGGGGTGAGGTGTTTACTTCTTTCCTGGCCTGTGCTCTGGTCTATAAGTGACCACAGGCACTCTTTCCTGCCTTGAAACTGTGAAGAGGATTCTCTCTCCACCACCACTAGAAGCTCCACCATGCCAGCACTCCTCCTTACTCCAGCACCACCACCTAGAACTGTGACCCAGATCCAAGCACGGGCAAAGCAAGAGAATCTTGCCTCAGCATCAGCAAAGTGATCCCTGCAATTTCCCTCTGATCAGCCACTGGATTCCCCCTCCGTCTATGGACCAAGAGCTCTGGAACCAGCCACTGCCCCAAAGCTGTGCCAGGGACTGGGGCTGGGACTGAGCTTCTCTCTCACTTCAGTCACAGACTTTTCCTACTGACCTTATAAGTTGCCTTTAGCATTTGTGGGTTGAGAAGTCTGGAAAGTGCCACAGTTGCCCATGATTCAGCCCTCTGAGGCCTCCTCTAGGTTAGCTGAGGCCTGGTCTTTGCCTGCACTAACACTAAACTATATTCCTCTCCTAGCCTAGAAAGATAGACCTTTCTAATCAACCATTCAGATTGTCTTGTGCTGGAAATTTTTTCACTCTGTTTTTTTGTGGATTCTGCAGCTCTAGAATTTGTTTAGAGCCATTTTTACTGGTATTTGGAGGGGTTTGGTGGAGAGCTCAAGCAAGGCACTGCTTTTACTCTGCCATCTTGACTCTGCCCCCACTCTTCCATTTTCTAAGGGTTCATGCTGCTCAAGTGCTCCCATCTCTAATCTGTGGTTACATTAGTGATTCTCCTCTTTCCCATTCTCTTGCCCATGCTGCCTGCTTTTCTCTAGCACCCCATCCCCATCCACACATTGCTTGCCTTTGTAACCCCACTTCATTTGTTTTTTGTACTTTCTGTGCCATTTGCCCCTGTGCCATCTATGCCTTATTAAAGTGTGATTGAAGCATTACTCTCCACTGTCATTGTGGTCTTTCCTGGCAAGTATCTGAAGAACCAGGCATACCTGTCCCCATTAATAATTGCATAAACTAATTAGCATTCATTGCCTTTGCACAAGATAACCCCTGTGCCTGAAATTTATTCCCTCCTCAACCTTACCTTTTAAAATCTTAAGTTTTCTTCAAAATTCAGCTCAAATAAAACTTCTTAAATGAGGTTTCTTGTTTTTTCCAGCTACTAACTACTCCCCATACCCCTGAATTACCATTTGTTTTATATATATATATATATATATATATGCATTGTCTCCTCTACCTTCAACAGAATATGTCCTCTTTGACAGCTGTTGTCTGTTACCTTTTTGTCTTGTATCCCCAGTACCTATAATAATAAAAACTTATTGATTAATTAATTGAATGGCAAAAGGGACCTTGTCAAATGTTTTGCTAAAACCTAGGTCAACTTGAATTATAGCAAATATTTGAAGTTTAGTGACCCTATCAGTGAAAGTAAGCTTGTTTTGCATTCTGGCATGAACATTTATTGAAATTATATTCACTCTTCAGAACTATATTTTCCTTCCTAGATGTTCACTAACTACCCTCAAATGATTTCAAGTTCCACAGTGAAGATTTCTATGGGTCCGATAACATATTGGAATAGCCTATATCAACTCCATACATAAATCTTCCATAAATTATTTGGTATGCCAATTCTATGATGTACCTTGGTTTTCCTTTCTACTCATGTTGAAATAAGTAATACTGCATCTATATGATCTGGAAGCATATCTAAGTATAAATTAAGTGAGAGCTATAGTGTCTACAGGCCATTTTAGCATCTTCCTTAAATCTTGCTGCTGGGAATAAAGCAAGGTTCTCTCAAACTTTTGGGCAGAAATTTCAAAAACACAAGTCCAGTGCTGAGACAACCAAGGAATGCCAGGTAAAACATCTGTAATCTAAATGAAAATGTAGGCTGGCAGTTCAAGGGAAACAAGAATGTGTACTTATTCATAATTTATATCTCATGGTTTTCATAGGGAGATCTTAATAATCTAAATTCCAGCCATAAAGTAGAAAGTTATAGAACATACGATCAATGTTAAGAAGATGCCCAGTAAAGAGATAACCACTGGGTAGCTATACAATACTGCTCCACTGGACTGGATGAGTCGACAGCTGGACCTCCCCAATTTGTTGAACTTGGAAATGCTTGAAAATGTCTACCTTGAAATGCTCACTTTGTATTACTAAGTTTTGCAAGCTTCCCGAATGGGATCCCTGACCATCTCCCTTGATGGTTAACTTTTAGGTTTCCCAACACCCTCCTGGACAGTTTACCGAGCAAACTTGGCAACTTCCATTGGCAGCCTTCTGTTTGATTAGGCCTTTTTTTTTTTTAATTCAGCAAAACCTTTAATTCTCACACATTTTCTCCTAAGCCTTTAGCTTCTTGTGATAGTCAAAACAAAAAGAAATGCTGAGCATTTTAGACCTTATAGTTCAGTTCCTGTCACCTGTTTAATTCCAGGAAGGTTGAATATAAAACTTTTTTATAAATTAAATCATGTATCAAATGCACTTGGAGTAATTACTTATTTAAAGAATCCTTAGGAAGCTGTATTTGTAAAGGAAATAGCTTTTTGAGATAACAAAAAAGTTCCCAGTAAAATAATCATGCAAATTTAGATTTGTCTGCATAGAATTGCCTATTTTAATTCTTAACATCATAATTTTATGTAATAAGACACTTCCTGATGCATTATAATACTAATATTTTGCTCATATAGATAAAAAATTATGCCTGACCCTAAAATCCTTTATGGCAGATATTGTCACAAGTTCCTGTCAATTTATTTATTATTTTAGGCAATTGGGGTCAAGTGACTTGCCCAGGGTCACACAGCTAGGAAGTGTCATGTGTTTGGTACAAGGCTGGATTTGAACTCAGGTCCTCCTGACTTCAGGGCCGGTGCTCTATCCACTGCACCACCTACCTGCCCCAAGTTCCTGTCAATTTAGCAGTCAATCTAATTAAGAGGCATTGTTCTTTTTCAATATGGTATTTATGTAGGGAAAAAACAATTATCTAAATACTTACATAGGATAGAATAAAAAAAATAAGCATTTATATTAAAAAAAAAAAACAAAAAACAAACCAATATGCTCTAGGCACTGTACTAAGTGCTCTACAAGTATTACCTAATTAGATCCTTACAACAACCCTAGGAGGTAGGTTAAATGACTTGCAGATCCCCTAACGCCAGAGTTAATGCTCTTTCCATTGTACCTCACTGTAGCACCACAGTGTAGACAAGGCCCTTAGTTCTTGAAGGCTATTCCAACAAATGCAGTATTTGCATTGATTACAGACCCTCTCTGAGTTATTTTACTAGTGAAACAAAGACAGTCTTTGCCCTCAAGGAGCTTACATTTAAATGGAGAAAGACAATACATAAAAGGAAAGTGAAAGGGATGGGGTTAGGGGAGAGAGAAAGAAAGGCATGTATAAAGGGAGCATGATAGAGAAAGCCCTGGAGAAGAATGAGACATGATTGGCTTGGTCAGTCTCCTTATATGGAAGTTCTGGGAGGAGTCATCCATTCAGAGGGAGAGGTGACCAGGAAGGAAGGTACTTTCAATGTCTGAATTCTAGGACTGAAGTGTGCTTCAGGATGAAGAACTGTGGCATGGAAGAGGAAAATAAGGAATGCAACAGGGGGAGAGGAATGAGAGGATAAAATTTTACAAAATTATCAAACACAAATCTCATACATAAGATTGGTTTCAGTAATTTCAAATTAATTTTTAAAAACTGAGTCCCTCATCTCACGGATGTCTATGCTGTAGATTTATTCTGCTGGCATTTATATTGCTGTTAAAGGTTTGAAGAGGTTTTTATATTTGTTATCTTACTTAATCTTTACAACAATACTATGAGGTAGGTACCACACACAAAATATACATATATACATACATACATATATATGTATGTGTATATATATATATATATATGTATTATCACCTTTTTACAGATGAGGAAGCTAAATCTTAGGGAGATTAAGTGACTTTTAAATGGATAGGAAGTGTCAAAACTTGGATTAAAACCCAGAAGTCATCTGACTCCAGGCTTGGTGCTTTTACCCCTACAGCTAACTGTGGATTTAGATACCAGTGTGCACCACTACAAGTTTGCACACCAGAGCTATTACTATGCAAGTACACAGAATAAACACCATAAATCTTGAACATGAGAGGTGAAAGGAGGTAGGATGAAATGGGGCAGTGCTAAGGCTCTGTACTTTGTTGAAATAACTCCGGCAATGGCACATATGTATCAGAGTCTACTTATGTACTAGACCAGTGTCTTGCCTATCTCTCTGAAAAATGTTTTGCAAACTATCATGCAATTATGCAAACTGCATGACTGAGAACAAACTATTATTATAATCATCATCCCTCCCAAAGCTAGCACTATGCTTTACAACACTATTTTTACATTTTATAAATGCCAACACAACTCTATGAATACCCAAGTATAAAGTCAATCTCTAAGATGTACTTTTTAACTAAAATTTTCCATGTCATTTCACCTAATCACCAACCTTTTCAGAGAAGTGCTCACTTTTATTTTTGGCATAATCTCACTCCAAAAACCACATTGTGACATATGTACCATCTATGCTTTAAACTTTTGCTTTACTTTGTCCAGCATCATTTCACACTGTGGGCTGCTTTGAAATTTTCATAGTAAACCAAGTTTATTTGAGGAAAGGGGATGGAGATACAATGTGAGAACAGATTCATAATATGAACCTGATTATTGGCTCATCTGAAATATTATCATAAATTAAATATAATTTGCTAATTCTGGTGTATTGTCTATGGACCGCTATAAGCACATTGTGTTGTTTTGCATTTTCTATGGAGTAAAATAAAGGCTGTCCTATATTTATTACGTATTATTACCTTGAGTGCTTCCATGGGACCTAGTAATCCTTTAACTTGAATCAGTGAATACCTAGGCACTAGCTTTATTCTGAGTTTCAAAGAGGAAATTATTGGTGGGAACAAAATAAAATAAAGAGATAAAATTTAAGAGACCACTCTAAAAACTGAATCTAGGTTCTGTCAGTAAAGGAATTGGGGTGCTAGGCTATGGGTTACGTTTGTAGAGCGTTTGGGATCCCTATGTGCTATTGATTAATAGGGATTAGGTTCCTTGACACATTAGCAACCCCAAGTGCTTTTCCCCTTAGTGAAAAAGCTTACAATTTTTTTTTGGTTAATCATATTTTAGTTGTGGTTAGGTTAATTTTTTTATTTGCTTTTTTAGGTTTTATACAAGCCCTTGCAAGCACCAAAGCACCTAGAAGCCTACAGTGTAGAAGAAGTTTGTACAATTATGTTTTGGGGGTAAGTTTAAGCTTCAGTCTCAGCTAACAATGGGAGCTATGGACTCTCACAAAAGACTATTGAGTTTGGAGATACCTAAGAATTGTGCCTCATGAACACTGCTATGTAGTCTTTGGTGGATAAGGTTTGTGGCAAAGTAATGGGAAAGGCATTCTGGAAAGATGGCAAGTACTGCAATGAGGCAATTGTTGTCTAACAGTGTAGAAATTCAAAATTGGCCAGATAGCATCGGGGGTCTTTCTAAAGAACTCTCAAAATTGATTCCCAGTATAGTTTTCTTTTTAATGCTACTAACATGAGAAAATTAGGTCAGAGCAATGACTGTTTGGTCTTTGGAGGTATTTTTAAACCTCTTAATAAAAGGTTTGTAAATTAGCAAAAGGGTGAAAGATGATGTCAAGGCATAGGATACATGACAATTAACATTTAGATTGCATGTTAAGGCCTAGTAAGTATTCTTATACTACTTGGGGAGATCAGTAGTACAAAATATTGTTAGCCCTATTTCACTGATGAAGAAACAGGCTCAGGTTTTGACTTGCCTTTTTTCACATCTTATTAAATATAGTTTAGACTCACTTTCTACTCTATAGCTCTACTTCTCAGTATAGACTAGAGAGTACATGAGGAAATAAATACCCAAACAGTAGGTTGAAAAAAGAGAGAGAGAGAGGTTACTCTGAGTTCCTCATGGTCATATTTTTAAAAAGAGAAAGTGAGAGGGCCAAAGACAACCAAGATCAAATAGGTTTGTTTTCTAGAGAACAGAGCAGTGATAGCTCTGTTAGATAGCTCATATTAGAATCTATATCCAACAGTTTCTGAAAGTTCTCAGTTGAGAGGCTGAGGACAGAGGAGTCATGGGAGAAAGGATGAAAAAATTTGAAAAAAGAGTGATCAACACTATCAAAGGTGGCAGAGAGGTCAAGAAAGATGAGGTCTGAGAAAAGGTTAGTAGATTTGGCATATAAGAAATCACTGGTAAATTTGGAAAGAGCAATTTCTTTTGAATGATTAGATCCAAAGTCAGATAGCATAAAATTAATGGAATGAGAAGAAAGGAAAGGGAAGTATCAATTGTTGATAGCCTTCTCAGACAGTTTATCCAGAAAAAGGAAAAGTGTTGTAGGACAATAGCAAACAGAGTATGACTGTATCAAGTGAGGTTATTTTGAGGATGGGAAAAACATGGACATGTCTTTAGGTAGCAGGGAGGCAGCCAGTAGAAAAGAAGAGATTGGATTTAAGTGAAAGAGTGGGGGTGATAGAAGGGACTATCTGCTGGAGAAGACAAAATGGAATGGGATCACTTATGCTTAGAGAGAGTTTAGCCTTGGCCAGGAGAAGGGTCACTGCTTCGTATGAAACGAGAGAATGAAGAGAAAATGGTAGAAGGCATCTTAGTGATGTAAGGTGAATAGGAGGGAAGAAGAAGGAGCTCTCAGGAACAGTCTCAATTGTTTCAGTGAAACACAAGGAAGGTTCTCAGCTAAGAGGTTGAAGGCCAGAGGACTCATGGGAGGAGGGATCAAAAGATTTAGAATAACTTAAAGATCTGTTAGGCATTTCTGGTTAAATTATTTCTTTTATAAAAGCAGAATGGGACACCTCTTGCAAAATGATTAGAGGAGTGATATTCTCAGGGCTTATTTTGCAGAGATAATATTATTCTTGTCAGTTAGCAGAAAGGGGGACACTCTTCTAACCCCCAGGTCCTTGACAAATTTTGAGATGTTTCTTTTCTCTTCTATCATAGGCAAGTTATGCAGTACCAGTTTTCAGGGAAATTTTCTCTTGGGTCACAATCTAAGCTTCATAACTTAACTGTTTTGAGAAGCCTGAGAAAATAAATCCTATTCTATATATTATCTAAAAAAAAAAAAAACATGGAATATTATAATGTTTATAGGCTTAAAGGATTCAGAGTTGGAAGGCACTTTGGAGATCATCTAGTCCACCCCTGTTTTTCCTATTGCTTGAAGTGATTGTGAGGATCAAATGTAGCAATGTGTGGAAAGTAATTTGAAAATGTTAAATCACTATACAAAGTTATTATTATCACAAGTTTTATGGTTATCTTAGAGAAGAAGAAACTTAGAATCAAAGAAGTTAAGGGAAAGCTTAATATCATAAGGATAAGAGATGGCATTGTGGCTAGAGAATCATAATTCCAACTATATAGTAGGTCATCTAGCCCTTTCTGAGCCCTAAATATATTGTTTCATCAATATGAAGGAATGTAAATTTCTAAATACATAAACATGTACCTTCATACTTTCTGGTATTTCTTGTTCCTTTCTATTTATAAGCCAGATTCCTGAAGGCATAACATAGCTGTTAGATTGAAGAACATTTTAGTAAATTTTCCACTTCCTTTTTTCAGTTTTTAATGATTAAATCTACCAAAAGATAAATAATACATATTTTCAGTGGATTAAAAAAAGTACAATATGCTGATCTACCAGAAGAGGGAGCAATTTATCTACTCACATTTTTAACAGTTCAAACTTAAGTTCATGTATGATATATATTTATACAAAAAGAAAATATCCATTTTATATAAATTTAAAATATTTCCCACCATTTCTGTTTTGTTTTTATTTAAGTCACTGTGGGGGAAAACAAAATAGATGAAAAGTATCTATTTATGTTAAGCAACTGTAAAACATTAGGGGAATTTTATTATTATTATTATTATTATTATTTTTTACCTAGCAATGCTTGATAAAGACAGTAAAGGATGTTTGATGTATTTAAGAGGTAGTAATGATGGAAAACAAGAGGTTAATTAAGATGCAGTCTATTGTCATAGAATTATTGCTCAAAATGTCCTTTTTTGATAGCAAAGTTAACCATTAAAAGTGTATATTTCATCTTCAACTTCTCTCAGAAATGTTAATTTCCTTTCAGGTGAGACTTGAACACAGTTGCCACCAAGTATAAGAAGTCTGTACTGATCTCCCTAATTTAAAGTACTATCTCCAGTCTCAAAATGTATTTATTTTCCTGCATTTCCTTTGTAATACCCCACCTTGGTTTTATAATCACATCATACAGGGCAATATTATCAAAGACAACAAAGTTGAAAAAAAGTGCCATAGAAAAGAATAAGGCCAAGTTACATTTTTAGCACATAATCTGGGATAACCATCCTAATTACTGCTGTAATTGATGAATCTTGTCCACAAAGTATGGCTACTTCTCTTCTCCATTCTGGATTTTATGGTAAGCCTAAATGGGTCAGATTTCTAATGTTATATCTTAATAGCCTTCACTGATATGTTTCTCATCATCATTATCAGTTGATACAAATTAGTCTACAAGACAATTCAATTTTAGAAAGGAATATTTACTGAAGTGGTGTAGTAAAAACAGTAGGTAGAAAACATTCCTCTCTCCCTGGAAAAGACTGGGACACACTCTCCAATAAGTACATATAGAGTTTAGGGTAAAGTGGGGTCAGTTTAAAGCAGGTGTGGCAAAGAGTTGTCTCATAGCTCCTTTTTGGGGTCTAAGTGGAATGCCCTCCTTCCCTTTGCTTCAATCTCTCTTTTTAACAAGTTCAAAGGATTCATTGAAACCCCAGAACATGTGACCAAGTTTCTCCAAACAATCCAAATAAACTTTATGTTGTGCCTGGACAAGTGTTCAGACAAGTGTTCAGAACTTGTTCAAGTGCAGTGAATAATCAAGATGTGTTTTCACCTGATAAAAGAATCAGGTAGGTAGAGAGATTTTGACTCACTCTTTTACTCTTCTAAAAGGGAAAACTCTTCTTTCAGATTAGTGAATTGTATCCTGATAAGGTTATCTTTTGTACTGAATAATTGAATGAATGAAAACACAATCATACAGTGCTCATATGGGCCAAGAACTTTGATAAGCACTAGCAATACAAATGGAAAAAGCCATAAAGTCTTTCCTCTCCAAGATCCCACAGTTTTATCAAGAAAGACAATAAATGAAAAAAAAGATAGAAAATCCCAGAAGTTCTCAGATTCAGCAGTGGGACAGATGTCAAGACCCAGAGGGACTCAAATTATATAAATATTTGAGATGATGACATGGGGTTGTACAGCATAGAGTCAAGGCAGATGGTAGGGCCTAGAGGATCTTAGGGTAAATGACTGTTGATCCACTATTTCATTAGAAGGAATTGAGTCTTTGACTGTCATCTCATCTAAATCCTGTAAAGAGAAAAGCAACTTAGGGAAAGGGGAAAGACAAGAGGTGGGGGTGTGGGGAAGGGAGAGTAGGGATTCCCTGGTAGCAGTGGTTCTTCTCGCAGCCAATCCTGAATGTGTTTTGGAATGATCCAGGGCTATTCATAAAACATTATGTAACTTTTAAAATATCCAAAACAGATATATCATTATAATGGGGGGAAGTAATCAGAGTAGTGTAAGTTGAAGATCATTTTCTCTATACTTTCATAAAACATTACATAATTTTTTAAAATCCAAAAAATACATATCATTAACAGGTGTGTGTGTGTGTGTGTGTGTGTGTGTGTATGTTGGTGGGGTGTTTTTTGGGAGAGGAGGGGAGGTTTGCTTATTAGGAAGATTTATCATGAAACTTCTTTACTAGCAAATTATCTGAGTGCATGTAAAATATAATTTCATGGTGTTTTAAATATCAAATTTTCAGGAATACGCCTCAAGTAATAAAGGTTTTATAAAAGGAAAAAAAAGATATATGTTTTATAAACCAATTATCCGGTGGATAAATTTTGTTATTCTCAGATTTGCATCTTTAGTGATGTTTGAAAACCTTAGGATGTTTGAATGTTTTTTCTCAGGACAACCTGAGGCCTTTTGATCCAAAAAAGATAGTCTATTCTTTCTAGAGGCACACCGGGTTAGTTGATCCACAGCAATCCACAGCTATGCCATATTATTGAAGGCTATGCTTCTGTGTCCCTTTACAAAAAAAAGAGCTCCTTGGCTCAGGAAGTTTTGGAAGAGAGCTGTTGGGAAGGATGGATGCAGTCCAAGGGTGTTACTGGAATTAGGATTCTACAGGGCCAGGTTAGTGTGTAGATGGTTGTGGTTTGGCTTTTTTTTTTTCCAGTTGCCTTTTTTCAAGTGTAACTGTCCCTACTTGAACCCCTAGCTCTCTGTTCTCTCTGTCAGGTAGCCTCTTGGCAAAATGGCAAAAGTGAAATGAGTTTCATATTGAGGCTAGTTTTTTCCAGTGCCCAAGTTACTCTCAGATAGCAGTTTCTCACTCTTCCAAGTTATTCTGCATTGGCCCTACAGTTCTAGCACAGTGAAAAGAGTACTCATCCTGGGGCCAGAGGAAATATAGTTTGATCCTGATTCTGTAATTTACTACCTAAGTCCCCTAACATCACTGGGCCTCAGTTTTCTTATATGTAAAATGAGAGAATTGGACTAAATTATCTATGATCATAGATTTGGAGCTGGAAGGGACCTTAGATGTTATCTAATTTAACTGCCTCATTTTTTAGATTAGGAAACTGAGGACCATGGACACTAAGTCACTTACCCAAGAGAGCATAGGTAGATAGTACAGAGAATGAGCTACATATTTGGAACCTTATCTTCCCCTAGAAATTTATAGAAGCATTCCAAATTGTGGGGAAGCCATGAGAGAAAGAAATGAGAAGTGGACACACAGTGAAGCCTCAGCTGTTTTGATGCCAACCCATAATGAATTTTAATTTAATTTAATTTAATCTGACAGGAATTTTTAAGTGCCTATCATATACTGTACAGGTACTGGGAATAAAGAGACAAAAAACAAATAGTTTCTGCCCTCGAATAGTTTACATTCTGCTGAGAGAGAAAGAATATGGTCAGCAATAAGCCAATACAAACTATATACAGGTGTCCCAAAAGTCTTACCACAGTTTTAAGCTTTAAAGATGGGATCTAAACCTAGATCTTCTTAATTCTAAGTGCAATCCATTACTCTATGGTTCTTTCTTTGAAGCTTTTGTAGCTTTAAACTGAACTGAGACTTTTGGTTTACCCTGTACAAAGTAATTTCAGGGTGGTAGGAATATAAATACCCACAACAGGGTAACCAGGAATTACCTTACATTGGAGAATGGCACTTGAGGTTAACCTTCAATGGAGCTAGGGATTCCAAGAGGTGGAGCTGAGAAGAAAAACAATTCCAGGAGATGGCATGGCATGTAAAAGCAACAATATAGTGTGTGTGTGTGTGTGTGTGTGTGTGTGTGTGTGTGTGTGTGTGTG
>NW_020954590.1:97604143-97639679 GCF_900497805.2 Vombatus ursinus
TGTGTGTGTGTGTGTGTGTGTGTGTGTGTGTGTGTGTGTGTGTGTGTTTAGGGAAGTAACGCAAAATAAGTTTGGAAAGATAGGTTGGAATGAGAGTATGAAGGACTTTCAAGTGCTGAATAAAGGACTTTGGATTTGATCCTACAGATAATATGGAACTACTGAAACTTTTTGAGCAGGGAAACAGTAAGATTATACAAGTATTTTATGAAGAATATCAATTGTGTGAAGGACCAATTAGACAGAAAAAGACTGGAATCAGATTAATCAGGGGGCAGGGAAGAGGTGATGAGGACCTGAAAGGAAATGACTGTGAGAGTAGAGAGAAGAGGACATATGTAAGGGATGTTGTGAAGGTAGAATTGACCAGACCTGGTAATTCACTAGATATATAAAAAGATAAGAAAAATTAAAGGATGATTCAGAACAAGAGATAATAAGGAGTTCACCATTTCAAACCCTCATTTCAAAGCCAAGGATATCAATAGCATATTGTGGAGCTTCTTTCATGTTCTTTAATGGAATACAATTCATCAAGTCAGTATATAAGACTAAATCTCCATCAGACTAGTCTCTTATGAGTCTATCAACAACCTCAGTGGGTATATAACACCCAACCTTCTGAAAAATGTGCTTCCAAGCTGAGTAGTCATAGTCCTCACAAACTTTTTTCCTTCTTTTCTTGAAGGTGTGATTCTGTAACAAAAGATCATCACATCATATGAGTCATTCCTTCAACTAACCTACTGTCTTCTAGACACTGTGCTAGGCACTGAAGATTATTACAAAGACAAAAATGAAACAGTCCCCACTCTCTAGGAGCCTACATGCTGTTAGAAGAAAACAGGAATCAGAAAAATCTCTTAGATGGGTCATCCATGACGATTTATTCCATCAATCTGTACTGACCATAGGCACTTCACTGTTAAACTAGAATGTACATCTAGAATGCTTCAAGACTTTCAAGAGATCTTGACCCTTGGATGTACATACTGAATAATTCTATCCTTTAAGGGCTCTTGGCATTGTTGCAGGAAAAATCCACATTAGGTTGATTCTAGACACTTTTAGGAAGTTGGTCATCAAGTTGGACCATCCAAGAGTTAACTTTCTATTTAAATGAATTATTGTAAAAGAGGAATGCACATTCTCTTCCATTGATTTCGGAAACATTCTAGTTTGGAGACTGTGTTGCTCTTTGTGAGCGTCCATCACTAAAGGTAACTATAAACAAGCATAAAAATCACTATTGTGATTCATCTTAGTAGCGCAGTCACAGAATCTCATAAGCAGAAATTAAGAGGTAGAAAACTCATAAAACCCTTAGCCACAATTTCTGAAGACCTACCATTTACATATTTTGCATATTACTTCTAAGATTATTAGGTTCTCTTTCATGATTCTGCTTTGCACACAGTGTCTATAGATGCCTATGTAAGAGAGTGATTGACTGGATGGGATGAGCTTTTTGTAATCCTTAGGATCTTTCAAAGGTTCCTAACTAAAGGGAAAACAGCCTTTTTCTTATAGCTCCATTTTGATATAGATAGGAATATTATCCCACTGACTAGAGAATTGCTTATTAATTAATGGAATTATTCATTGTGCCTAAGGGAATGGAATTACAAGGGAGTTCTGGGTTAAGTAGCGGACAGGCATGCTTAGTTCTTTGGATATTTGTGGGGAAAGACCATAATGGCAGCAACTGAGGAGTAATGCTTCAATCACATCTTAATAAGTCACAAAGAATACAAAGGTAAATGGTATTGGGGTACAAAGACAGTGGGGACAGGATTGGGGTGGTGAAGAGATGCAGGTAGTGTGGGGAAGAAAATAGTAAAGGGAGAGGCACAGTGAGTCTTTTCATAACCATAGATTGGAGTTGGGAGCACTGGGACATCATGGACTCATAGCAGATGGAGGAGTGCTGGGGGTGGGTGAGGGTTTGGGGTCACATTTTTATAGAGTTTTGATGGGGGACAGACTAACATATCTGGGCCACGCCTAGTGTTAATTCATTAACATATTACATAATCTCAAAGTTCTCTGCAACACTTTAGGGTTAATTCATTACCATAACATTTGCTGGTATGCTTCTGGTCTTACTGTAGATACCTGGAGCTTATCTGAGGCTTACAGGCTGGGTAGTTAGCAGGGCTGAGGGGCCCTTACAGTAAGCCTAGCTGGCTTCCTTTGATTTAGCACATAGTCTCAGGATATGGTGTTAATTAATTTATGAGACAGTTTCCAATGGCTCCTATGCTCCCCTAATTTATGACACAGTTTGCAAGTAACCATTATGCTTCCTTAAATTATGGGAGAGTCTGTAAATGACTTCCAGGTTTCCCTTTGCAACCTTACTTCCTACTATCATTACTTTATATTAGCTATTTATAAACTTACTATCCTAACTAAAAGGGAAGGGGTTGAAAAGAGAACCAGAGCAAGATACAATTTAACACAACTAGATATAGCAATCCAAAACCCAAGAATGTGAAAGCTAACATCCTACATTCACATATTTGGAGCAAGGGAACTCCTGAGCAGGGAGCAATAGTGTTACTGTTCTTGCTCTAAAGCCATTTGAGAAAAAAAAAAATTACCCATCCAGATAAAAAAGCCTTGGAGATCTTGGAATCATAAAATTAGAGCTGAAAGGTATCTACAAAATTATCAGTTCCAATATCCTCTGTTTACAAATGAGGAAACTAAGGCTCAGAAAGATGAAATAAATTGGTTAGCAAGTTGCTGCACTGGAATATGAATCTAGGTCTTCTTGACTCCAAATGCAGTCTAGTACTCTGTGGTCCCTTCTTTTGCCCAATTACTAAAATCTTCTTGATAATAAACTTATCCATTTGGACCAAGCCCATACTTAGCTAATATTCATTTAAAACACACTCTAAATCAGATGTTACCCATCATTTGAGTGTTAGGGGGTACTATAGTAGGACATAAAATGCTATAGACTCTGCTATTTTTTTTTTTAGCATATACAATTCATTTATCCTTTCTGGGCCTCAGTTTCCTCATCTATAAAATAGATATTAATAGTACTTACCATAATTCATGGGATTATTATGAAGATCAAATGAGATTATTATAAGTATGTATTACATTATATATATCAAGTGAGATTATTATAATTGTATATTACATATAATATGCATATATAATATGTAATATCTCATACATAAATATTAGGTAACATAAGTTTAAAAAGTTGAAAATTCCATGGAACAATACAAATACAAGTTGTTATTTTAGAGTGGGTTCCACTTAATCTCACAATTTTTGGAGGTGCTAAGCAGATTTTGCCTATCCCAGCAAAATCTCCTTTCTTCCATTAATGAACTTTAATGACTTTGTTTTAAGAGCACTTGATGTGGAGTCAAATGACATGTTTATTCCAGCTCTGTTATTTACTACCTATATGACACTGAGGAAGTAGCAACCCTCTGAAAGTCACATCAACTTCATTAGTAATATGAGTGGGTTAGGCTAGAAGATTGCTAAGGTTCCTTACAGTTCTCAGTCCTACAGGAATCCTATTCCTTCCAGCAATGAGTAAATGTAGCCAGCAAGGTCCTGGACTTGTCTTCTCTGTAGGGGTTACCTTACTTCTCTCAGGGGTTAAATGTTCCTTATATTAACTCTCAGAAACAAAATAATATTCTCAGGATCAAAACCTTGTTTTTGCCCAAGTTAGTATCAGAATAAATCAGAGATTTAATTTGTATGGTGAGTTGCTTAGTGAGAAAACATCTACCAATTCAGACTGACAAGAAGTCTTCAGATTAGTTTTAGAGAGTTAACTCTTGGGCACTGAGAAGTAAAAGGATGTGGCCAAAGTCACAAATTCATGATGTATCAGACACAGGTCTTGAACCTAGGTTATCTTGACTCTATCTTTTCTCTATCCACTATAGCGCACTTCCTAATGGTCATCATAGGCAATATTAATCCCGATATTCTCCTTCCCCTCTTTCATAAGCCCCCTATGTTGCTGTATTCCATGGATATACTCAGTTAGCTATGATATTGATTCATTCAGGGCACTCTGAATGGGGCTTAGAATTTTTGTACTCAATGTCTGGAGTTAGGTAGTATAGCATTGATGGTACTTTTTATTAATTTGGCTTTGAAATTCAAATAGAGAATAGTTTGAATTATAAAGAGTAAGAAAAGATAAAGAAAGGATCTATGTTCAGAGTTTTACTAGCTCACTAATGATTCTATCAGATTTCAAAAGAAAAACAAGATCCAAGACTGCTATTGGGCATCTCCTTGTAATAGTTACAAGCTTAAAAGGAAATAGTGTTAGTGGATTGGCACAGTGGATGGAAATCATAACTCACAGTACAGAACCAATGTCCTAAGTTGTCCTTAAGAGGCATTGTGGTATTTGAGGTGCCATATTTAACTGAAAACATAATAATGACATAGATAGCCTAACAACTAGCTGTCCCTCAAAACTTCTACCATCTATTGTTAGATCTCAACACCACATTGATCTTTGGCATAATACAAATTCCCATAATCATGAAAAGCATGTTTCTTAAACTTGAGAACAAACCAAGGCAAGCTAAATTATAACATGTCCTTGGCAAAAAGTTTTAAAGTTAGTAATGTTTTAATTAAAAAATTAAATGGACTTGCAGTGGTGTTATTGTTATTATTGACACTATTGCCAACAATTTAGCTTGGTAAGTCCATTGGCCACAAAAACCAACAGTAAAAAGTTATTTTCTGTTAACTGACCCTACTCCTCAGCAAATTTGAACTAATGCAGAAAGTGTCTTTTTAATATGTATTTTCATGTGCCATAAAGTCAACAAAAATGTGAAGTTGTTCATTTCTATATACAATGAAAGGTGTATTCAGTCTGTTATTATAGAACAGATGAGTAAGTGAAAATGACGTAAATGGATAAAGTACATTTCCCGAGGTCTGTTGAGATTCACTGTAGGGATTTTCATGGTGCTGATTACCAATGGAAAGTAACCAAAGTCATGTAGACTTAGGAATCAGTAAGTCATAATTACTCAGTATTCATGAAAGGACAGAGCCACTTCTGTGTAAGGGTTCTATATTCCCTGTTAGAGAGTTAAGTAGTACACAGATGACATGATTATGCCACAGACCAAAGATCAATTGCAAGATATGTTTTGTCAACCTAGAAAGCAACAAAACATAGCTTCAATAAATTCACAGACTGATTCATAACTAAATATACATTTTAGATATTATATAAATGTTTACATTAAGATGACAGAATTGAACTCTGAGAATTACTTATGACTAGATAAGAAAGTTGATTTCATCTGGACTTTTTGAAAGATAAGTTTTCATTTGTATTTGAAAACCACTGCAGATTACTATGAAGAAACACTCCAGAATACTAACAGAGTACACTGTATTACTTAAATTATTTTTTAATGCTTGAATTCCTTTAACTTTATTCTTGCCCACTTGATTTAACAAAGAGAGCCAAGGGCAAGCTTCAGACAAGTTGTAGTAAGCCAAAAGTGGATCGGGTAACTTGGTTTGATAGAGTAAAGGCAATTTGTTCAACACATGGGAGCAGTGCTTCATCATGTTAATAGATGCTCTGTAAGCTGAATTGTTACTAACAGATAAGCTATTAATTTAAAAAAGAAATTGAATCTATCTCATGGGATTTGCAGAAGGAATAGGTTCTCTTACATATTCTCTTTCGTATGCTCTTTTTAGCCAGAGGCAGAGTCTTAATTTTCAAATATTCCAAATGTATAATTAAAGTTACAGTTTCACCTTGAATTTAAAATATTAAATCTTGAACAGACCTGGGCAGGCTGCTGCTTTGGCAAAAAGAGAAATGTGTATTGAATTCCTGTGATTTTTCATTCAGCTGTTATGTCTGCCATCTGGAGGGCTACACACTTCCTTCTCCAAATCCAGTACACCTACTTCTTCCTTCCTGGCATCAGCATGGCCCTACTGTTCAGATCCCAACTTCCTTCACACAGTATTGTTGAGGCCAGCAACTTGTAGGTGATTTTCCTTTTTTCCAGTGTCAAGAACTTTATTTTACCCTGGATTTGGTACTACATACTTCCTGTTGTTCATTTTTGTGACTGAAATACTTCTTCCTATTGCATGAAGTCCTTTTAGAATAAAATGTTGACACATTTACTCTAGTCTGTCTCTTTATATTCATGCCCCATTTACTGAAATATAGCACATTTTAAAATACATGAAGTTAGTGATTTTTTTTTTTTTCAGTTTGAGAACCTCCTCCAAGGTAACAACTACTTAGTGGCTAAGACTTAGGGAGTTGCCTGAGATTCAGTTAAGTGATAAGTGATTTGTTCATGAACACACAGAGTGTTAAGAGGCAGAATTTGTATTCAAATCTTCCTGGCTCTAAGTCTCTATCCATCAGGTCATGCTACCTCATTTAATAGAACAGAATTTAGATATTAAGGGATTTATGAATTGGTGTAGGTTCACTTTAAGAAATAGCACCTTTAATGCTTAGATAATTTGGGGATCTCATGCTTCCACTTTTCTTTCACTTTCTTCTCCATTGCTGCTATCAACTTAACTGTCCACTTTCTATTGCTTATTCTACCAGAATGTAAGTTCCTTGAGGGCAGGAATGGCATCTTGTCTCAGTCTTATTTTCACTCACAAAAATGACTATCTCCTCCAGAACTTAGCACACAGTACGTGCTTAGTAACATTTGACATTTTTGTCTATTGTAGCTTGGGGAATTGTGAAATTAGCTATGGTTTTAAAGAAAATATCAATTTATCCCACTCAAGAAAGTTTTTTATATGTCAGCAGCCACTAATTAGGATATTATCTATCAATTGAATAAACGAACCATTAAGATAGGAACAAAATAGTTCACTTAGACACAATCTATTAATTTGCTGTTTCTCATCAGATCTTATTTCATTGTGAAAGTTACATTAGTCTCTGGTATATATTTTTTGTTGTTGTTGTTGAGTCAAGTCTGAATCTTCATGACCCTGTGGACCATAGCATAGCAGGCCCTTCTATCCTCCACTTTCTCCCAAAGTCTGTCCAAGCTCACATTTGTTTCTTCTATGACACTATCTGTCTCAAAAGCTGTCCCTTTTTTCTTTTACCTTCAATCTTTCCCAACATCAGGGTCTTTTCCAATGAATCCTGGCTATTATGTAGCCAATGTGTTTAAGCTTCAGCTTCAGTATTTGACCTTCCAGTGAATAGCCTGAATTAAGTTCTTTAAGTATTAACTAATTTGACCTCCTTGCTATCCAAGAGACTCTCCAAAGTCTTCTCCACCACCACAATTTGAAGGTGTCAATTCTGCAGCACTTGGCTTTCCTTATAGTCCAACTCACAGCCATCCATTGCTACTGGAAAAATCATAGCTTTAACTATATGTACCTTTGTCAGCATGGTGATGTCTCTGCTTTTAAGTATACTCTCCAAATTAATCATAGCCTTTCTTTCAAGAAGAAAGTATATTTTAATTTCTTTTTTTCTACTCATTTTAAAAAATTTAGTATTTTATTTCCTCCAATTGCATGTAAAAGTAATTTTAACACTCTTTTTTTTAAATTATGAGTTCCAGATTCTCTCCCTCTTCTGCCCCCTCAAGAGGGCAAACAATTTGATATAGGTTATACATGTGTAGCCATGCAAAACGTATGTCCATATTAGTAATGGTGTGAAAGAAAACACAGACCAAACAAACAAGAGTAATAAAGAAAGCAAAAAAGAAAAAAAAGTTCAATTTGCATTTAAACTCCATTAGTACTTTCTCTGGAGATAGCATTTATTATCAGAAGCCTTCAGAAGCGTCTTGGATCAGCGTATTGCTGAGAATAGTTAAGTCATTCACAGTTGATCATCATACAATATTCCTGTTACTATGTGCAATGTTCTCCTGGTTCTGCTCATCTCACTTTGCATCAGTTCATGTAAGTCTTTCCAGGTTTTTCTGAGACCATCCTGTTCATCATTTCTTAGAGAACAATGGTATTCCATCACAATCATATTCCATGACTTGTTCAGCCATATCCCAGTTGATGGGCATCCCCTCAATTTCCAATTCTTTGCCACTACAAAAATAGCTACTTTAAATATTTTTGTACATGTGGGTCCTTTTCCCTTTTACTTTGTATCTCTTTGGGATAGAGACCTAGTAGTGGCATTGCTGGGTCAAAGTGTATGAATGGTTTTATAGCATTTTGGACATAGTTCAAAATTGCTCTACAGAATGGTTGAAACAGTTCACAACTCCACCAACAGTGCATTAGTGTCTTAATTTTTCCCACATCTGCATCATTTGTCATTTTTCTTTTCTGTAATATTAGCCAATCTGATATGTGTGGAGTGGTACCTCAGAGTTGTTTTAATTTGCATTTCTCTAGTCAATTGTGATTTAGAGCATTTTTTCATATGACTATAGATAGCATTGATTTCTTCATCTGAAAACTGCCTGTTCATATCCTACCATTTATCAATTGGAGAATGACTTGTATTCTTATAAATTTGACTCAGTTCTCTATATATTTGAGAAATGAGGCCTTTATCAGAGAAATTTGATGTAAATTTTTCAGTTATGATTACTATCTTTCCCCAAAATGTGGAACATTTCACAAATTTTCATGTCATACTTGCACATGGGCCAAGCTAATCTCTGCATCATTCCAATTTTAATGTATGTGCTGCTGAAGCAAGCACAGTGTCTTTTGATTTCATGGCTGAAGTTGCCATCTACATTGATCTTCGAGCCCAAGAATATGAAATCTGACACTGGTTCCATTTCTTTTCCTTCTATTATCAGGAAATGATAGGAATAGTTGCCAAGATTTTAGTGTATGTGTGTGTGTGTGTGTGTGTGTGTGTGTGTGTTAAGCTTCAAGTCAGCTTTTATACTTTCCTCTTTTACCCTCATCAATAGGCTTCTTAATTCTTCTCTCTGCCATCAGAGCGGTATCATCTGCCTATCTGAGATTATTAAACATTTTTTCCCAGCAGCCTTAAGTCTAGCTTTTGATTTACCCAGCCTGGTATTTAGCATCATAGACTCTCCATATAAGTTAAATAAATAAGGTAACAATGTACAGCCTTGTTATACCCCTTTTCCAATCTTAAAACAATCAGTTGTTTCATGTTTGGTTCTCACTGTTGTTTCTTAAACTGCAAACAGGTCCCTCGAGAGACAAATCAGATGATCTGGCACTCCCATCTCTTTGAAAGACTTGTCACATTTGTTGCGATCCAAACACTCAAAGGCTTTAGTGTTGTCAATGAAGCAGATTTTTTTTTTCTGGAACTCTCTCACTTTCTCTATAATCCAGAGAATATTGGCAATTTGGTCTCTAGTTCCTCTACCTCTTTGAAAGCCAGACTGCTCTTCTGGTAATCTCATTTTACATATTGCTAAAACCTAGCTTGCAGCATCTTAAGCTGTAAAATTAGTGCAATTGTTCATAATTTGAACACTCTCTAACTTTGCCTTTCTTTAGGATTGGGTCATAAAATGATCTTTTCTATTCCATCGTAAGCCCTTCAGAATTGTCTTGGATCAGTGTATTGCTGTTTTCCAAATGAGTGAGTATTTTACAATTTTACAAGCATATTGAATGCTGAACTTTAACAGCATCATCTTTGAGGATTTTAAATAGCTTAGCTGGAATTCTGTTATCTCCACTAACAATTCTAATGTGAAAGCTCAAATTCATTGGCTCAATTTGAACTATGCACTGGCATATAAACCAAGTTAAAATGCCCCAGCTGCAATTGTCTCATTCCTAAAAGTTGTGTCCAACTTTTAACAACAATTTAGACAAATGTTTTTTCTCATATTTTCCCTCTAACTGACCCATATTGGTGTTCCAAATGTCAGGTCCATTTACAAATATGACAAATAATGATAGCATTATGTGTTATAAAAACCACTGGTTTGGGAGTCAAAACATCTGTTCTGGCTCTGACATATATTAGCTTTATAACTTATGTACTTAACATCTTTGAGCCTCAGTTTCCTCATCTGTAAGATGGAAATAATAATTTTAGTACCTACCCAACAAGGATGATATAAAGAAATCATTTAAGAAATTAAAAGATTATGGAAATGTGAGCTATTGGTTTATTCAAATTAAGGTACAGAGGTCATAACCTCTGTATCACATTCATGATCTCCATACTAGATGCAGTCTCTTGTACTCAGGTAGCAAATTTATGATATAAATTGATTATGTAAAAGATCTCCTATGTCCCTGTACAAAACTCAATCCATTACCTTACTTCTTAATTTCTGTTCATGTATTTATCATCTTTCCCAGCCATAAAGCCTCATAACCTAGGAGTCTCCCTTTTCCCTCCCTCTTCATATCCAGTTGGTCCCTATGTTCATCTGATACTAATTCTGAAAAGTTGTTCACTTCTTTATTCTTTTCCATTCACACTGATAATACATTCTGTCAGAACCTTATTACCTCTCATTAGGCTGTTGTTGTTCAGTTGTTTCATTTGTTTCCAACTCTTTGTGACTCGCATTTGATATTTTCTTGACAAAGATAATAGAATGGTTTGCCATTTCCTTCTCTAGCTCACTTTATAGATGAGGAAACTGAAGTAAACAGGATGAAGTGACTTGCCCAGAGTCACATGGCTAGTAAGTGTCTGAGGCCAGATTTGATGAATCTTCCTGACTCCAGGCTTTGGGCTCTAACCACTGTACCACCTGGCTGCCCTTTAGGCTGTTATACTAAGGCTTTATCTGGCCTCCCTGATTCTAGTCTCTTCTTCCACACCATTCCAGGTTACACTTTGCTTTTGGAAGAAACCTTCTTAAAGCAAACCTTTGAATATATATGATATACTATGCAGTATGCCAAAATTTAATTACAAAATACTTAAACTGACATATATTCAATTTGCATCTTCTATACTGTAACTTCAACCTATATTTTGGTCATCTGTAATGACTTTCTTTCATGCATCCTTTAATTTTGTTATTGTTTTTGTTTGTAATATTCTGGCTTCTCTCCCTTCTACTCATCCTTCAATCTTTACTCAAACACTCTCTTCTCTCTGCATCTTTTCCTGATTTCTTCAAGAAGTAATCTCATTCTCCTCTGTACTCCCACAGTAGTTTGTACATGTCTTGTTTCACTTGTTACATTATACATTATAATACAATTACTTGAATAAATGCCATTGTCCTAGTGAATTGATGCTCCTTAACAGTAGCAGTGAGTACATATCACTGAATCATGTTTGTTTCTCACTGTTGCTTCTTAACCTGCATATGAGTCCCTCAAGAGACAAATCAGATGATCTGGTACTCCCATCTCTTTGAAAGACTTGTCACATTGTGATCCAAAACTCAAAGGCTTTAGTGTTGTCAATGAAGTAGGGTTTTTTTTTTTTCTGGTTGGTTGAGTCACCTCTTTAATTGAGAATACTGGTAAAGATCCATAGACATTTCAGGGTCCACTTTATCTGAACCCTGGGAGAATGGCAGCCAGTTAAATGGCTTTGCAGTACAGTTTGAATGCTTGCAAGTTCTAGGATCTGATCCCTCGAAAACTGCTGGCACGGTGAGGTCCTTTGGTAAGGATAAAATTAACTATTTAAAGCTGTCCCTCAATAACCAGGGCCTAAAATCAGACACCCTGAATGGGACTCCTTTAATCAATGGCTGTTAGAAGCCATTAAGAGGGAAACAGAATCTAGGCTTTCATTGTTCCAAGGAAACATTATTTTAAAAAATCCTCAAAATTGAAAAGAAGGCAGCTGAATCTAAAATATTTATCCTCCAGGAATGATTAGGCCAATTGGAATCTCATAAGAAAGAAAATGAAACTAAAATAGAGTCTCTCAGAGATATGAAAGATCTGAGGAGCTCAAGAATTTCTATATTAGCAACGCAAAGACAGACACAGACACAGACACAGACATACATACACACACGCGCGCGCGCACACACACACACACACACACACACAGGTCCCAGAATTTTATCTAAAAAAAGACTTTCTTGTGTACATACTAAATTATTTTTAAGGACACTGCAGTCCTTTGTCTAACTTTGTAGAGTGTTAACTGTTTGTATTTGGTGTGTGTGTGTGTGTGTGTGACTGGATAGAACTAGCAACACAAAGTGAGAGTATAATCCTGTCTATTATCAGCCCTATATTTATTGTTATGTGTTTCTATGTGCTTTTCAAATACCTGCTTCAGCAAAAAGCCTAGCAGGATTGAGTTTTAAACCCACCTGTCTTGTTAGCAGAGGCTTAAACCTCTAGGGAAGGAAAAGGAAGAAGACTGCCAGTAAGAACCTCTGTGTCCTTTTTATCCTATTGTTTAATTCAAACAAGCCTTTTCCCACAGCCACTACCACACACTTTTGAGTGTTTTCTGTTTGTTCATTTGCTGTCTCACAGCTGTCAGTGTGTTTGTGTATTTTTCTCCCCCTGTGTTTGTTGGTTCTCAGAGCCTGTGTCAGTGTAATTGTGCACAAGGCTTAGAAGGAAAACTTTACCTGCAAATCTGTGTCTTGCTAACCACTTTGGAAAGCTTTAAATTTTCCAAAAAGATCCTCCTTTTCCCTTTACTTTTCTGAACTGTGGCCAGGTTAGTAATGTAAGGATTGGATTAACATTCTTTAGAGTTGTTTTAAGGGAGATAAGAGCACCCCCTCCCAGAATAACTGGTTTATGGTTTTACAGCTAGAAGAGAAATGTAATTTTGCTGATAAGAGAAAAGTAAGCTTATCTAATTGTATACTAGAGATTTTTACAAATGAAAGTGAAGTAGGAATCAATTTAGGAATAACTTTTTGTTGTGTGTTTTGAACTTAGAAATTTTGCTGTAAATTATATGAGACTCCTACTCATTTTTATAATAGGTTCAGATATATTATTATTACAGCCAAGGAGGAAGGAGATATGGTCTCCAGCCCCCCATTAGCTTATGAAGTAGGGAAATTTATTATGTGTCCTGTACCTTTAATTCTTAAAGGGCAGACCACCCACATCTCAATTGAAATTGAGGTTAATTGATAGCCTCCCATCCACACTAAAGAGGGATTTTTGGCCACTCAAGAAACCAAATTAGAAATTAAACTCTAAGATTGAAGTCTAGGTCAGCTTCAGAATTCTTACATATAATAGAAACTAAGAATAGCAAAAATAGCATAGCCAAAGGGATTCCTTTAAATGATCCAGAGAAAATAGAAAATGGAAAGGTAACTAGGTTATCTAAAAACTTCTTCCCTTTGCTTAATCAGGACGTGCTATTTATCAGATGATACAAACATTTCTCTCCCTCTTATCTCTCCACCTAGAGAAGTCAAGGAGAGGGTGAGAATGCTACATACGTATATAAAAGTTCTAAACTATATTCAAGGCTAGACCCCTTTAGTTCACAAGATGCTCATATTTTTGGGGTCTGAGAGGTTCAGAGACCACTCAAAGTCCAGAGTACAGGACATGGTCATCTGGAATGAATTCACAGACTCAAGCATTCTTTAAGTCAAGGTGGCAAGGATTTATTGTTATGCTATACAGTGGGAAAGGATTCTCAAGGAATCTGCTATGGTGGGCAGAGCTCCTTAAGGAACTTGCAACCTAACAGGAATGATTCTAATCTTATATAGGAAAAGCAGTGGATTATGCGCCAAGTATGCTAATTAGGTGATAATATAACAACCTTGGTCACAGGCATCACGCACTACTGAAACGTTGGTGGAGTGGGGGAGGGGGCAGTGGAAGGAGGAGAAGAGAGGGATCCTAAAGAGTATATTTTTGGTCTCTTATGTCTGTAACCAGATAGTTTCAGGAGTTGACATCTAGAGCTTGACCTCTGGATTGTATACAGTAACTGTTGGCATCAGTACTTGATAGTTCTGCTGGTACAAGACAGTCCTGTTCATACAAGGGAAATTCTATAGAGGTCAGCTTGTTCTTGTAACAGGTAGAGATAGTTTGCCTCACTGGGCCCACTCATGAGTTATTGCCATAGCTAGGGTCCTTGGGCTGGAGGAAAACTGCCAGGGATAGTGTTTCTGAGGCCAAAGAGAAATTGGGGTCCAAGCACAGGCACCCAAGCACCCCATCAATATTACCTATAAGTATTGTTAAGAACATTTCTATGACCCACACCAAGTTGGTTTAGTGTGCCTATTGCGCACATCAAATATGCTGCTTTATACAATTTCAGTGAGGAAAAGTAAAGCCAGGAGAAAAGAAAAGAGGGGCAGAAACTGGAGAAAGATCAGACCCCAAAATCCTAGCCCCAGCTTTTCTCTAGGTGTTCCCTCCACCCTCTTTTTCCACCAATTTTAGAAGTTAAATAACTATTCAATTGATAAGGTATCCAGTAGAAACTTAACAAATACTAACTGACTAACTGAAGCGAAGTATGGAAAGGAATTGTGTTTTAATTCAGAGATGCAGCAACTAGAGGATAAATTTCCTTCATACTTTTAAGAATACTCCTTTCTCTTTATCCCTAAAATCACCTGTGAACTATTGGGAACAAGATCTTTTGGGCAGGCTTAGGAATACCATTCTTCACTCTCTAATGGTATTCTCTTCCCTACAATTGCCCACCCAATATCTGACATCAGGGCAATGTGTTTAAAACTGCAAAATGCAATTTTTTTTTGTCTTTAAGGCACAATTTGATCAATATTTTCTATAGTGGTCTTAAATGCAATCAATTTAGAATTTCAGCAATTTATGTTTAAAATGTATGTTAACATTGTAAAAATTGTTTGTATAAGAAATGTTGGTAAGAAATGAAAAATACAAATCTCTTGACTGATGAGTTACAAATGTTAACTCTTTCCAGATTCTGAAAAGTGAAAAGTAAGTAGAAAAGAGAAGAGAGTGTGATTTAATGTGGAAAAATGTTTTGAGTTGATCTTTGTAGACAAAATGACAGATGTATATTGTTAATTAAGTACTCCAGGGTTTTTTTTTGTATGTCATTAATGAGTGCTGGGAGAACCCATAATCCCACTTCCGTGCTTTAATAAGAGCCTAAGCCACTCCAGGCTTCCTAAAAGTTTGTGTAATTATTAAGAACATCTAAATGGATTTTTTAAAAAAGGGATTAGTCCCACAAACTTGTTCATATACTGGGACTAGGAACAGGCAGTACAGGTTTCATCCCTGTTTGGGAGAATGAGAGAGACTTGAGATGCTTTCATTTCCTAGAGGACACCTGAATTGTAACTAATCAAGCAACAGAGAATAATTATGATGGCTAAATTAGTGAAGAAAATCACCTGGGTTGAATTAACTATACAGCTTGTGAAAGTAAAGTTTTATTAAGTCATTCGGTTTATCAACAGTATGTGCTAAGATTATGAAAGAAATGTTCAGTGGAATGACTGCAATATGGAATATAGCTGAAATGTAGGATTTGAGCAAGCCAAGGAAAATTGTGTAGTTTGAGTAAAGAGTTTTGAAGACTTGGAAAGAGAGAAATAAGTAAGGTTTGTGGGAAGAATATGAAAGGTAATAAAGAAGGTTTGGGTTTTCAAACCACAAGATGTATAAAAATGAAAAGAAGTTTTAAACATGTTGATAAGACTTAAGGAAGTTTGACTTTGTTTAAGTGGAAAGGTTGTGAGCTATAGTAATAACAGAAATTATACCTTGATTTGAAATCCAATAGAGAAAGTTATAGAGGGATAGGAGTAAATTGATAACCACTGGGCTCTTTCTGAGATTTTAGAACCCAGATTTGAATTAAATTACATGTGCTCTTAAATGTGATAATTAGGGTAGATTACTACCACTTTAAAAATCTTTGGTAATGGATTGGCTGAAAATAGTGGAGCTCATGTGAAATAGTTGGAGTAAATAACCTTTGCACAAAATATAATACTAAGTAATTGAAATTATAAATTGAGATTCTGTATTATAACATTTGGGAAATGGATCCAGGTGTAATTTAATTTATTCTGGTCTCATATGAAATACATCTTTCCTAGAATTTATCATACTATTTGTCATTAAGATAAATTGGGGAAATGTATAGATAAATGTATAGATTTAGCTGTGTAGTCTTAAGCCAAGTTACCTCAGCTTACCAATTTGTTAACTATCTGAAAATAGTGCCTAATATAGATGTGATTAGAAATATAGTTTAGAAAAGTGAACTCTTCTTTGATTCTTTGAGGTTATAGATTTAATTGTTAAAAGACTAATGTAAAAATGTTTTTTAAATAATCTTTAGAAATACAGAAAATAGTAACAATGGTTGTGAAGTTGATATAGTAAGGATACCTTATCTATGAAAAGCAGAATATTGAGATCTTACCAACCCTACTAAGAGTTTGAAGTAATGAGATTTGAAGTTTAATTTTAGTTGGGAACTAGAAATTACAAAAGGAAAAGAGGGGGGAAATTAATTCTGTTTTAGGCTTTAATTTGAAATGCCTATAGAACATTCAGTACATATCATCTTACAAATATTTGGTGAGAATTTTTTCATCTGCAGTGAATGAGCTGTTCAATTGGGGATTTTTTTTTTTTGTAAATCCCATTTTTATTGACATATTTTGTTTGTACATCACACATTTGCTCAATATAGCTTTACAAAGCAAGCTATCTCTTATAAGAAATTTTAAAAAAAGAAGGGGTGGAATAGCAGTTTAGCAAAACCAACCAACAGATCAACTAGGTTGCCTGCTTTTCCTTTCCCTTCACTTTCTTCAGCTCCTTTCAGATGGATGTTGCAGGTTTATCCACCTGGGGCCCTTTGCAGTGCTGCTTCCCTTCCCTTATTTTTTCTGAGGCACTGGGAGACCTGGTTGCTGTAGAATGTAGAGGCACCTGGTGGTTTTCCAAGCTGGTTTTCCAAGCTGGTTTTCCAAGCTGGTTTCCCCCTGTTCCCCAGTCCTCACTGAGGACACTGGTTTTAATCCTATCTCCTTTGCCCTCCAGAATATTCTATTTCAAGCCCTTCAATCCCTTAATGTAAAAACTGCTAAATCTTGTGTTATCCTGATTGTGTTTCCACAACATTTGAATTGTTTCTTTCTTTCTGGTTGTTTGAAATATTTTCTCCTTGACCTGGAACTCTGAATTTGACTATAATATTCCTAGGAGTTTTCCTTTTGGGATCTCTTTCAGGAGGTGATCAGTGGATTCTTTCAATTTCTATTTTACCTCTGGTTCTAAAATATCAGGGCAGTTTTCCTTGATAATTTCTTGAAAGATGATGTGTAGGCCCTTTTTTTTGTTCATGGCTTTCAGGTAGTCTAGTAATTTTAAAATTATCTCTCCTGAATCTATTTTTCAGGTTCGTAGTTTTTCCAATGAGATATTTCACATTGTCTTCTATTTTTTTATTCTTTTGGTTTTGTTTTGTAATTTCTTGAATTCTCATAGAGTCATTAGTTTCCTTTTGTGCCATTCTAATTTTTAAGGAATTCTCTTCTTTTTTTGCTGTTTTTGCAATTATGTCTTTGGACAGTTTATTGAACAAAAGGCCATTTTCAGAAATACAACAGTAATTACATTTGTTGAAGAAAGATTAAGCAATTTAGAGTCATATTCTCTAGTAATTTAGGAATGAAATTTTTTGAGTGTACATGGAGTAGTTTGGGGAAGAAGTGTCTGTCAGATATATAATATAAGTATACAAGTCCAGACATATTGTGTAACTATAAAGTAACGAACCACCTACTTAACAGAGATTAGATTCCTTATGTTGTTAGAAATACCTTGTATGGTATCCATATTTAAATAAACATTCAATTTACTGCAGTTGTATGTAACACAAAAGTTACGTCTGCTAAAGGACCCTAGAGTTCCAGCCTTTCTGATTCCAGCCCAACACCAGGTAAGCTGCCAGGACCCTACAGCCTCCAACTGCCAGCATTGGAGGCCCCATCACACAAAACCAGTGACCAGGCCCTGGTCTCCCAACACAAGAAGTTTGGGTCAGCGTCCTCTGCTCCCCAGCAGGAGAGCTCAATCTCTTTAAAGGACAGAAAATAAACACCATGAGCAAAAAGAAACTTACTATAGATTCTTATTATGGAAATAGTAAAGATCAAGGCAGAAATTCTGAAGAGGACAACATTGTCAACAAACCCACATCTAGAATCTCAAAAGGGAATATGAACTGGTCTGAAGCTCAAAAAGCCTTCTTAGAAGAGCTCAAGAAGGACTTTAAAAGTCAAATGAGAGAGGGAGAAGAAAAAATGAGAGGTATGCAAGAGAGAGTCAATAGCCTGGAAAAAGAAGGACAAAAATTAACTGTAGAAAACAAGTCCTTAAAAAATACAATTGGCCAACTGGAAAAAAAAAGTACACTGAAGAAAACAAGTCCCTAAAAAATACAGTTGGACAAATGCGGAAGGAGGTACAAAATCTAATAGAAGAAAACAATTTGTTAAAAATTAGAATTGGGCAAATGGAACCTAATGATTCTATGAGAGAGAAGAATCAGTCAGACAGAAACAAAAGAATGAAAAAATAGATGAAAATGTAAAATACCTCATTAGTAAAAATAACTGACCTGGAAAACCAATCTGGAAGAGACAATTTAAAAATTATGCATCTACCTGAAAATCACGATTGAAAAAAAGAGCCTGGACAGAATCTTTTAGGAAATCATAAAGGAACGCTGCCCTGAGGTCTTAGAACCAGAGGGTAAAATAGCCATAGAAAGAATCTACCAATCACTCCTGAAAGAGATTCCAAATTGAAAATGCCAAGGAATATGGTAGCCAAATTCCAAAATTACCAGGTCAAAGAGAAAATACTACAAGCAGCCAGAAAGAAGCAATTTAAATATGGAACCACAGTCAGGATTACACAGGACCTTGCAGCATCTACATTAAAAGACCTTAGGGTATGGAACATAATATTCCATCGGGCAAAGGAGCTTGGATTACAACCAAGGATCAACTACCCAGAGAAAATGAGCATGATCTTTTAGGGGAAGACATGGATGTTCAGTGAAGTGGGGGACTTCCAAACTTTTCTGATAAAAAGGCCAAAGCTCAACAGAAATTTGACCTTCAAATACAAGACTCAAGGGAGACATAAGAAGGCAAATGGGACAGAAAAAAAATACACGTTGCTAATTAGGGCAAATTCTTTACATTACTACAAGGGAAGATGTCACTTATAACTCCTGAGAACTGTATTGTTATTATACCATGTTCAAGGGGTACACATAAAGGGGGTAGACATAAGTTGACTTTGATGTAATGATAAAAAAAAATCTAATCAAGTGGGTTAAATGGATCCCAGTAAGTGGATTAATCTGATCCAAGAAAATGTACTGAGAGAAAAGGAAAGGAGGAGGCAGACAAGGGTAAATTACATTGCAGGAAAAGGCACAAAAATAGCAGAGGAAAAGAAGGGAGGGAGATGAGCATTGTTTGAACTTTACTCTCATCAGTCTTGGCTCCAGAAGGGAATAACATAATCAGTTAGGTATAGAAATCTAACTAGCCCTATAGGCAGTAGGAGGGGAAAGGGGAAAGAAAAGGGAGGGAAGAAGCAGTAAGGGTAAAGGGGAAGAAAAGAGAAGGGGCTAATAAAAGGGAGGCAGGGCTGAGGGAGGCAGTGGTCAAAAGCAAATCACTAGTGAGGAGGAAAAAGGAGGAGAAAGAAAAGCATAAATGGAGGGGGGGGGAATGGAGAGAAAGTCACAGATAGTAATCGTAACTGTGAATGTGAATGGTATGAACTCTCCCATAAAATGAAACCAGATAGTAGAATGGATTAAAAACCATAATCCTACAATATGTTGTTTGCAGGAAACACATTTGAAAAAGAGCAACACACACAGGGTAAAGGTAAAAGGCTGAAGCAGAATATATTATGCTACAGCTGAAGTAAAAAAAAGCAGTGGGTAGCAATCTTAATCTCAGATAAAGCAAAAGCAAAAATAGATCTTATCAAAAGAGATAAGGAAGGAAACTACATCCTGCTAAAAGGCACCATAGACAATGAAGTAATATCATTACTAACCATACATGCATCAAATGGTATAGCATCCAAATTCTTAGAGAAGTTCAGGGAGTTACAGGAAGAAATAGACAGCAAAACTATAATAGTGGGGGACCTCAACCTACCCCTCTCTGAACTAAATAATTCTAATCACAAAATAAACAAGAAAGAAGTTAAGGAGGTAAATAGAATACTAGAAAAATTAAGTATGATAGACTTCTGGAGAAAATTAAATGGGGAGAGAAAGGAATATATATTTTTTCTCAGTGGTACATGGCACATACACAAAAATTGACATCTACTAGGGCATAAAAACCTCACAATCCAATGCAGAAAGGCAAATATATTGAATGCATCCTTTTTAGGTAGTGATGCAATAAAAATTATATGTAATAAAGGGCCATGGAAAGATAGACTAAAAAGTAATTGGAAACTAAATAATATAATCCTAAAAAATGATTGGGTCAAACAACAAATCATAGAAACAATCAATAACTTCATTCAAGAGAATGACAATAATGAGACAACATACCAAAATTTATGAGATGCAGGGAAAGCAGTTCTTAGGGGAAGTTTTATATCTCTAAATGCTTACATAAATAAAATAGAAAAAGAGGAGATCAATGAATTGGGCATACATTTAAAAAAACTAGAAAAATAACAAATTAAAAGCATCAATTAAACATCAAATTAGAAATACTGAAAACCAAAGGAGAAATGAATAAAATTGAAATTAAGAAAACTATTGAACTATTAAAACTAAGAGCTGGTTTCCAGACTTGACAAGATACTTGCTCTTGGGTTTAAAAAAAAAAGTCAATTTCACAGTGCTTATTATATATTAGCTGCCTTCAGAAACTCTTTGGCCAAGGAAGACTAGCTTTCTCTCTGTTTCTCACATGTAACATCCCATCACCCATATCTGTACATTTCCACAGAAGGTTTTCCCTGTGCCCGGAATGTACTCCTTGGAATTCCAAGTTTCTTTCTTTCTTTGAAGTTCACTTTCCTAAAAGAGGTCATTCTTAATCTCCTCACATGTTATTGTCTCCCCTAGACCTCAATCTACCTAGGATTTATTTTCTATACATTTTGTATCTGAAGCAGTCATAGAATAATAGATAGAGATCTTGCTTCAGTTAAGAACTGGGTTTACTGACTACCCCTGACACATGCTGGGAGTCTGATGACGGGCAAGTCTCTTCTAAATGCTCTAGGACAGTGGTATCCTAATAGATGGGGGGAGGCAATGCTGGAGGGGTGACACACTAACCAATACATAAGGATTCCTGCAGGCTGCACATTGACTTTGTTTTAAAATGTAGTATTTTCTATACTCTATTGTATTTTTATTTATTTTGTTAAATAGTTCCTAATTACATTTTAATTTGATTCAGGCAGCTCTTCGGAGTATTGCCAGACAAATGTGCCTGCGTGTTTGACATCTCTGTTTTAGGCAACTTTCTAAGACTCTAAGTGGCAGAAAAGGTGCCAATCAATATTGGCAGGGGGAGTTTCCTTATCAATATTTCCCTATTCCAATGAAATCACAGCTCTAGTCCTTACTGCTAAAATACATACAAGTAGTTTCTCCAGATAAAATACATTCTTCTGATTTGTGGGGATTGTTTTGCTTTTGCTCAGCATTTAAAACCTGGCACGTACAGTAAGTACTTAATCAATGCTATTAATTGAAATAAACCACAATTGACCAATTCTTCAACACCTTGTAAACTTGATTTTTTGAAAGCAAGTTTCAGATTTTACATTTATACCTTTTAAATTTCACATTATGAGTTTTGGCTTTATGTTCTGGACCATTGAGATCTTTTTGGATCTTGACTGTTGTCCAATATATTAGCCATCACTCTCTGCCTTGTGTTATTTGTAAATTTGATAAGGCTGCCTTTACCCATGTTATTGATAAAAAATTAGTCAGGCAGAGATCCACAAAATGCTCTATTAAATATCTCCCCACCATCCACACAATTCACAAGAGTTCAACGGAGAAGCACAGGAGAATGATCATCACTAAAGTGATTAACCATCAAGGTGCTGAATCTGTGTCTGAAAATAGTGAATGGTTTCCTTATCTCTTGCTTCCTACCCTTTCAACAACCTATTGCCCTGGGATCTCCCACTTCTTTTCTCCTGCTTATTGTGACAAGTCTACAATTCCCCATGGCTACTGTGCCTATAAGAGGCAAAACTGTTAGAGCAGATAGAGTTAAGTATTAAGGCTTCAGACACTAGTTATCTCACCTTATGACACTTCCCTGGAACTATTGCCCTCAGGACTCTATCTACTGGCCTCTTATACAGGCCTGATCTCACTTCTTCCCTAGTGCATGAGAACAAATTAACTAAAGCTGCCCTCTGCTATCACAAGAACCAGTCAAACAGTACCATACTCTTATTCAATGACTAGCAAAGTCCCACTCCTCAATCTCTTAATCCTGAAGAATAACTGTCTGCCTTGGCAAAAAGGTGCTTCTTCTTACACCTCTCTCCACAATCTCCTCCACATCCCTTCTCCTAAGTGTCTGTCCTGTTCTTTCCTCCCTCTTAATTGCTCTTTCTCACAAACTTCTTTTCCTTTTCCAATAAACATACCATCATTTTCCACATTTTTCCTTGCATCTTCTTGCATTCAAAGAAACCTGGATCCCTCACCCCCAAGACAATGTATCCAATACTGGATACAAACTCTTTCTTGCTTCCCCTCACTGCCCCCTCCCCAAAAAAACAAGCAACTAATCACTTTATCAGGAGGAGGTACATTCCTTGATCTTCACTGGCTGATAACCTAGGTAGCCGGCAAAGTATCTCTTGTTCCCCTTTTCTTTGTGACATATTTTTTAAAGACAGAACTTTATAAAGTTGTTTGCTTGATATTTTAAATTTGTATGAGATCAAGCCCATTTGTGATTTATGTTCTATTCTAATTGCTTTTTCTTTTTTTGAGCTGTTGGTTTCCTTTTTGTGAAGAGATTTCAGCAGAGAGAGAAAAAAATGTTTGATATTGAGAAACAAAGATACAAGAAAGATTAAGGTTAGATTTCTGGGCCCCCAAAGTGCCAAACTTTCTCTTGGTTAGGGGCTGAGCCAAAGTGAGAAAAAAAATCTTGTTTTATTTTTATAATCTTGCCATAAAGATGGAAATAAACTGGATTAAGATTTTGTTTTGCTTTGTTTTTCTTTGCTCTAGGATCAGAAGGATTCAGAGCACTGATGTAAACTGAGTCATTTCTTCACTTATGTCTTCTCTTTGTAGAAACGGAGTGCAAGGTGGCAACAATGGAGTAAAAACTACCAAGCAAGAAGAGGGAATGGGTGCTTGGACTTGGCCTGCAAGGCCTGTATTTTAAAGCAGAGGTCAGAGACAGAGCAGTCTTTGATATTCTGTCAAACAGACAGATGTGAAGGGTACCCAGTTACATTGCCCAATCCAGCTCAGTAGCAGTTTTCCACTGGTTATTCTTTCTCCCTTTTAAACACATTCTAAGCAGTTTCTTGCTCCATTCCAAACCTTGCTCTCATATTTGGGTACTTGAATATAAAAATTAATGTCACTTCAAGTCACTCTGGAAGTTTCTCAAGTCCCAAGACCTACCTCAGCCCACACGTGAATTATCACAGCCTAGATCTCACTTTTCCTTCCGCAACTATCTGACCAAAATCTTCTCATCTCTCCTTATGCCTCATTACTCCTAAACTTCTTAACCTTGAGCTCAAACTTTGCTCAAATTTCCTTCTGGAAACACATTCATTTCAACCCAGTCTTAACTCTATGGTCAACCTATCAAACTATCCACTGCCACAAAATCTTAGACCCCTTGCCCTATAAAACCAGTGATTATATCCTTCTAAACTTGAGCTTTGGGTTATCCCTACCATCTGTTTTTTGTCCTCTTGTTTCTGAAAATGTATGTTTACTAATCTCTGTTGAGTCCTCACTGCTGCTGAGCATTGCTTTATTGGTTTTTATGGAGTCTTCAACATGTTTCTACCTTTTCTAGCCTAAATTTTCTGTCATTAAAATATATCTTCTTAATGTGCAATGGTACTTTGTCCTCTCTTCCACTCCCTTCATTTTAATCAACTCTGTTCTTTTTAAACAAAGTATGTGCACTTCCATTTCCACATACCAGTTATGGACATCACCCTACCTATGTCATGAATACCTAGGTCATATTTGCTTCCTTGTAATTTCTACTTGTTAACAATGTTTTGTGCATCACCCCCCCAGGACTTTATATAAATTTACAAAGCAAGAAATAGTACTTTGGCCTCACAATGCCCTGTGAGTTTAGTTTGTTATTCCCATTTTACAACTGGAAATATGGGCTTAAAAAATTTTGTCCATGGCAACCCACCTGTTAATTATCAGAGGTGGGAAAAGTTTCCTTATCAAGATTGGTCAAATCTACACCAGTTAGATTTTACCTGAAATAAAAAGCATTACATTGAAGGATGAACATACATAAACTTATAAATGCACAAGTGTTGAATACAAGGGTAAAAATTCTCCTTTATTGGTAGTTCACCTCTAGCAATTTACCCTAAGACTCAATTTGCTACTCTGTCCAATGTTGCCTGAAGTTTAGACAGCTGTTCCTTTCTCCATTTTTTTTTTAATTTCAGCAGTGTATTTTCCATAGAATCTCTCTGCTTTCTTGTTGAACTTGGCATTTTTCATTAAGGTAGTCAGTATCACAGTCATCATTATACGACCTCTCTGACTGTATTTTTCTTCTTTTTTCAATTTGTTTTTCTAGATTTATAACCATCCTATCAATTTCTTTTGTAGAAGGGACATATTTCATGCAGAAGACTATTATTGGGTAGATGGTGGGTTGAATTCTTCTCTATGTTTTTCTCACAGTTTTATTTTTTTTAATGTTTCCATATCGGGTTTGATCTGCTTGGTCAACCTATGACACTGGCTTAACCAAGGAGCTGCACAGTTCGGGTTCTTCCTCTTCTTCCTTTCCCATCTTTCTAGGTCTTTATCACTGATCTCCAGTGGTTTCATTCGTTCACAATCTTCTCTCCTTGCAGCACATTCCTTTTTCTTTTTTTGACTTTCATTTCCCTTTCAGCCTCCCAGTTTGCAGGCAGCTTTGGCCTTTCAGCGTCCTCCACGGCCTCCTGATGATTTAACTCTGGAGCCTGGCTCCTTTCCGTGGGCTCCCTCTCCTCTCGCTTCCAGGCAGTTGGGCCTCGGCCCACTGTCGGGGCCTCTCCCCTTCCTCTTCCTCTTGTTCCTCCTCCTCGTGCTCCCAAGTCTCTGTGGGGTCTCCTCTGCCTCCACAAAGGACGGCGTAGCTGCGCAACCCGCCCCTCCTCCGCCGACCACTAGAAAAAACGAACAAGGAAACGACTTCACAACTTCCAGTTTGCCGTACTTTTGTAATGACGTATTTCCGGAAAGCTTCGCGCTTTTGTGTATGAAAAAGTATCCCTGACCAGGGGCCTACCATTTTTACATTTAAAGCCGTAGCCCAGAAATTGAAATCTTATTCTCTGGAGCCTTCTTCTCACTGACTATTTTTGTCTGATAAATGCCTGTCTCTTCTGAAGCTTTTGCCTTTTTCCAAAATGCCACTAGAGGGATGAAAATGCCACCTGAGGTTCTAAGGTCTTCAGTTGCTTGCCCAAGACCCAGTAATCTTTAGCAATGCTCTGTAGGTTTCTTTGGCTCTTATCTGATTTCCACATGAATCAGCAAAAGATAGAAGTAGTCATCAATATATTTAAAAATCTTGGGATTTTAAAATCACATACTTCATCACATACTAGATATGTATGCCAAGAAGAGAAGTAACTATTCTATTGTTATCAGTTTGACAAATAGCTAAGTGGTACACCATAATAGAGTTCACCATTGATTGCTACTTGTCTCTTCTTCCTTTGACCCTTAGTGCATAACCTTTCATCTGACAGCACCTATAAATCCACACTAATATTTTTTTCATTTCCCACCCACCGGACTGTATTTGACTCAACCATTATCACCCCATCTCCTTCCAGGAAAAGCTCATCACTAGAAAACTCATTATCATGGAGATTGCATCAGCTTTAGTGATCATACTTCATAAGTACTCTGTTGCCTCTGCCTCTCTGAGGGATGGAGGATAGAGTAAAAAATCTCCCAAAGCCCCTATGTGAAGAAGCCCAGCTTATTCTTCATTTTATCTTTATTTCATGGCTTGTATTTGATTCTACCATCATCCTTCCCTCCCATTCCCCCTTTAGCTTCCTTTTGAAAGCTCCTTGAGAGCAGAGACTCTCTTTCTATGTCATATTTGTATACCCAGAACTTAGCATGTGGTACATCATAAGCATTTAATTAATGTTCATTTTATTGTATTATTGGAACACAAGTAGCTACTGACTACTTAGAAGGTACATCTCCTTCTTCTGTAGCTAAAGTCTCATGCCTTTTACTTCACTCCAAATGTTCAGTGGTCCCTTTCTCATAGGCATCATGATCTTCCCTCCGCCAACCTCCTAAAATGTACTATTCCCTTATGCCTCTTTAGAAAATTTTTATTTTCTTCTTGGTTTTTCACAATGAAAGTGCTCTACCTCAGTTTTTTAAAAGGAAGGCTTAATTCTACCTGATAACCGATGGGGTGAACAAGTGTTCTTCAGACTCCTTTATCTCTTGTTCTAGAAGGGAGTCTAGCCGGTACCTTGAATATAGATAATTTCTTTGCTATTATCAGAAAGACAAACTTTGCCTACTCAGTGGCAGTCACTACATAATTTTCCCTTTTCACAATACTTTTTGGAAGCAAGATCCTCAGTCTTTTGTTGCTCTTGCTTAAATAGAAGTACTCAAACTACTTTTGAAATGTTAGAAGATAGGGTGGATATTTGTTTATTTTCTGTCTTAAGTACTAACTTGAAAGTTTTCTGATTGTAGCTATGAAAATCTTACTTTTCTTTCTGAATTTTGTAATTCTCTCTAATGAAATTAAAGATGCAGGGTGGCATAGTGGATAAGGAGCTGTACTTGGAGTCATAATGACCTTGTTTTAAGTCTTGCCTTAGATATATACTGAAACCAAGTTACTTAAATTCTCTGTGAAACTTTCCAAGAATATATGTTGGAGAACAGAGGTGTCATAGGGTCCACAACACTCCTGAGTACAACTGAACCAGTTTAAAATGTAATTGGGAAATAATTAACAAAATAAATAAAAATACAATAAAGCATACGGAATATTAGCATATGGTTTTCTAAGTCAACATGTGGCCCACAGGGATCCTAATGTATAGTTTCGTGGTTCCCATTTATATTTGAGTTTAACACCATTACTGTAGACCATTGCCAATCTACACTAATAGGAAGAGTTTTCTTACTGGAAACTCCCTACACCCATGCTATCATAAGCCTGGGCTAAAGACAAAATAAGAAAAACAAACAAACAAGCAAATAAGAACTTAGAGAATTAGGTTCTGCTGTATTGTAGGTACTTGCTTTCTATTTATATGCTGTAGTTGCCTCATATAAATTGTTTACTTACGTACTTTCCACCGATATATTGCATTTCCTGGATCAATATATGATTTCAATTTATCTTCAAAGATTATACTTGTTATTTTGAAGGTATTCCCACCTATATTATTTGGCCTAGCTAGGTGACGTAGTAAATAGAGTGCTGGACCTGAAATAAGGAAGACTCATCTTCCTGAGTTTAAATCTGGCCTCAGACATTTCCTAGGTGTGTGACCCTGGACAAGTCACTTAACCCTGTTTGCCTCAGTTTCCTCATCTGTAAAACGAGATGGAGAAATAAGTGGCAAACCACACCAGGATCTTTACCAAGAAAATCCCAAGTGGGGTCATAAAGAGTCTGACATAATTAAACAACAAGGGAAATATCTCATGAGGAAATGCCTTTCACTGATACAGATTGGAAACCTGTTTGTTACTCAACTTATCTGTTTGGGTTACTGAGAAGTGAAGTGACTTGGTTATGTGTCATGCCCCTTGCATGTATTAGTGTCAAGATATGAACTTCAGTCTTTCTGACTTTCTCCTTCAAACTACTTCTGGCATTTGCTTTAATCCTAATAGTGGTCAATTTTTATTTCACTCAATCTCTTTTTATGTCTTTAGTCTTTTTATAGTGTTTCAGAACTGAACACATTTATGAATTAAATGTTTTTTATGAGTTTTGCATTTGACTTTACCAAATCTTTGTTTTACAAATATTGTTGAAATCTTGCAAAGATTCTTTTAAATATTCTTTTAAAATGTGCATGACACATTTTTTACACAAGAACTCGAAGTTAATGAATTATTGCTCTTTTGTTAAATATGGGGATTTTTTTAAAACTTAGTTTTCACAAACTCCTTTATTGCAGACTATCTAATATCACTTGAGCATTCTGTCAAGCCCTATGACACAGGAATAATCATTTTCTGGGAATTAATTTTGAAGTTGAATATTTGGACACTTTTCCTTTTAGAAAGTTCTGTTTCCAATAGGCCTTCTCTGTAGATTCTAAAAGCAATCTCTACTTAGACCCACTGAGAACCACTTCTCTAGATCAATGTCTTCTGGAAATAGGAGAATGCATAAAAGGATGCAGTTGCAACTAGCTTTCAGGCTATGATTTTCAGTTCTCCAGGTTTTTCTAGCATCCTGATTGTTCCTGACTACAAAGAGAAAAAAAATTATTCTTTAACATGGGATGCATAGTTTTGCTCTTTTTTATATTTTTCATTGCTCAGTAGCAAATTTTAGTTTTATACTTTTTATGCCACCTGTGTTTGGCAGTCACAGAGGCTAGTTCATTCATGATGCAATTCTTTGCCCATATTCTAGCTAGAAGTATATGAATTGAAATAACTGATGAATGAAATGTATTTCTTAGAAATAGGCTGAAACAGAAAGTCATTTGGGGATAGAATCTTACAAATAAACATTTGATTAGTCTACAATGGATGACTTTCATTATAGATTATAGGCAGATAATCAGTGGACAGAGTGCTAGACCTAGAGTTAGGAAGATCAGAGTTTGAATCCTGCCTCAGACACTTACTTGCTATGTAACAACCTCAATCTGTCTGTTTTCTCATCTATAAAATGGAAATAAAAATGGCACCTATCTCTCAGGACCGCTGTGAGGATAAAGTGAGATAATATTTGCAAAAGTGCATTGCAAATCTTAAAATTCTATATAAATGTTAGCTATTATTACTAGAGAGAAATCTCATTTTGAAAAGATTACATGATTTTAGAAATGTCACTCTCCCTTTTCTCTCAGGGAGGTACCTAAGTGCCACATCATGAAGTAGAAATGACTGAATTCTTGTAGGTCATGACAATAAATCAGACATTCTTTCAAGTCTTACCAGATCACAAAGGTCTGAAGTATGAACCTGGTGATAGACTTTATGTCTGTTATTGGAGGAGTAAATAAGTTAGCCTCAAGATAATTAATTCTTCAGAGGAACTCACAATTAATTTTTAACCAAGACCAGGAGAGTTTGCAATGTGTTTCAGTAGAAAGCATCAATCCTGATAAAAACAGATTTTTGAACAATTGAAAACCAATCAAGCAATCAATCACAAGCATTCACTAAATTTGTTATCAGGCATCTGTACTAGGCTCAGAAGATGAAAAGGCAGAAATGAAACCCTTTGTTGACAGAGAGCTTACATCCTATCAAGGAAAGATGTACTAAAATATAATTTCCACTAGTGGTTTAGTATGTATAACTCTTCTTGGGTTGTTTCTGAAATCATTAATTTATTTACTGTATTTAATTACTGCCAGATTTAGTGTTAACATCACAGACCATTTGAAATGCAGCCATATTGTAACAGGGCATTGGTCAATGAGTCAGTAGACTTGGGTTCTAGCTTTGTGCCTTTAGATAAATTCTGCATTTGATATTTACTCAGTACCTATAATGTGCTATGCACCTTGGTGAATACAAAAAAAAAAATCTTCCATAAGACTTAGGAAGAAAGTGATTAAAACTAGTTATTTTTTAAATACATGTTCAAATCAAAACTTTTTTGGGGGTGGGGAGGAAATTTACAGAGTCTACAGCATATCTACTCCAAGCTATTTTGTATTCAATGATTACTTTCTGATTTTCAACCAAGTTTAAGGTATGTGAATGCTAGCTCTCTACAGGTTTCTTCAACCATTTTCTTAATGAGAACTCTCAGAAATACAATATCTTCACAAATTCATTATATACTTTTAAACTGGAATAATTTAGTTCCAGATGTGATAGGACCAATCTGTAATCGACATTTAAAAGAAAATTAATAAATCACAGAATCACAGAATTTGAGAACTGGAAAGAATCTCTGTGGCCATCCTGTTTTAACTATAAAACTCTAGGACAACAACATTATAAAATAAATAATAGTATAAAGAGATTCTAGAGATATAAAATAAATTATATTCTTTCCTGAACACAACTGAATTCCACATCAGATGGTATTCGAAAGACTAGTGTTTCTGCCATGTCTAAAACTTGTTATTAAAGTTTTTATAGTTTACAAATTAAACCTTTAGGTAATACCTTGAATATGATATTAATATAACAATGAGTGTAATCAGCAATTAGCGGGACACAGTTAACTACCACTGATATGATTCTTGCTATGATGCAACTTAGGAAATCTTGGGCAGGAAATTTTGCAGAGGGCAGATGACAAGAAGAGATATACGATGCAGTAAACGGTCATTAAGAGCCTACTATGTGTCAGCACTGGGGTTACAAATAAGAAAAAGAAAGGCAGTCACTGACCTCAAAGAGGTTACAATTTAATGGGGAAAGTAAACACACAAAAAGGTGAAAAGTGGGGTGGGGTGAGGGTGGGAAGAAGGTACCTTCGAGGGGCATGATGATGATAGAATTGAATATGAGCAGTGGAGGGATATGAAGAATTCCCTGGGCTTCTGAACCCTCTTTAAATAAAAACTTTGGGAGGAGGTTTTGCTCCACCCTTCAGTCATCTGATCAGAGGAGTAGAGGCTACTGAGCTACTGATAAAGTATTAGGTAACCTTTTTTACCTTATCTTCCCAGGGCCCTGGCATTCATACCATTTTATAACATATATATATAGATGGATACACACCTACAATACACATACGTGTGTATGTGTGTGTGTGTGTGTGTGTGTGTGTATGTGTGTGTGTTAGTTCCCTCACCACAGTCCTGTACTGGTACCTTTCTTCTGCTTCCCAGCATTCTAACCCCTCTTTATGGGTCTCCTCTCATTAGCACATGTGCTCTTTGAGGGTACAGTCCATCTTGCTAGGTTGCATTTGTTTCCCTAGTGCTTAGCACAGTGCCTGGCGTATAATAAATATTTAATAAATGCTTGCCTTATCACTCTATCTCTTTTTCTTTATTTCCACTTTTATGTTTAATTTTTGAAATGCCATAATACCACTATATTCAATATTCTATACTCACTATACCTCCAAGATAAGGTCTCTGAAGGGAGACAGGGAAGCAGAGCCAATATACCCAATCTAGTGAAGTGGTGTGTGCATAAAGATGTAAAAATATCTTTAAAGTACAAGCAACTCCATGTGAGCACAATCCCTAGCTCAGAGGTGCAGCCTCAAGGCAACATGTGGCCCTCTAAGTCCTCAAATGCAGCCTTTTGAATGAATCCAAACTTTATTTGCGAATTGTGAATTGTGTGAATTCACAATTCAAGAACTCAGGTTCCCCACCTCTGTCCTAGCTCATAACAGTGGAAATAGCAATGCTTTTGGAAGTAGACAAAGCTGTATATTACTCTGTAGGTTGCTTAACTTTTCTATGACTGTTTGCAAAATACCCTCATTTGTACAATGAGAATAATGCCTATGAATATGTCACAGAGCTTCATCGTACTTAAGACATATTCTTAAAGAAGCATAATTAATGAATATGCTTTGTAAGCCTTAAGTACTACAGAAATGTGAATCATTTTGTTTATATTATGTGTACAGTTAGGTGGCACAGGATTTTAGTCCTGGCTCAGATCCTGACTGGCTAAGTGACTCTAGGCAAGTAAGTCACCTTGCTTCTGTCTTCCTCAGTTCCTGGATCTGTAAAATGGGGATAATGTTGTTGTTCAGTCATGTCCAACTCTTTGTGAGCCCGTGGACCTTACCACTCTAGGCCCTTCTATCCTACACTATCTCTTGACATCTGTCCAAGTTCATGTTCATTGTTTCCATGACACTATCTATCCATCTCATCCTCTACTGTCCATTTTTCCTTTTGCCTTCAATCTTTCCCAACAATCTTTTCCAATGAGTCTCCTGTTCTCATTATGTGGTCAAAGTATTTTAGCTTCAGTTTTAGGATTTGACTTTACAGTGAATAGCCTGAATTAATTTAAGTATTGATTAACTCCCAGGGTTGTGAGGATCAAGTAATAGAAATGTAGAATGCTTTGTAAATTTTGAAGTGCAATTAAAATTATAACCATTATTATTATGAAAATACCAGCCTAATATCTTACACCCTACTCAAAGGTCTCACCTTAGGCCCTTCATTTTTGAGAAGAAACAAAGGTTATTATAGGTTTTGAGTTGTTGGAGGGTGATTCTGGGTCTGATAGGCAAAAGAGGGTGGATCGGGAGGCACTTGAGGTAAAAAAGGTGACCTACTAAAGGATAAAAAGGATACTATTTAGAAAGTGACTCAGGCCACTTACTTCTTCCTTTTTCTGGATTTCTTTCTGGATTTCTTTCTGGATTTCCAACAAAGGAAAATACTTTAATCCAGAGTTAACACCCAAAATGTGCGCCAAGGAGTTACCATCAGACCAAAGACTATGATAGGCAGTGAAATTATATGTAGGGTTACAGGCTTGACCAGTGATTTCGTTGATACAAGGAAGAGACCCCTACCCCATGGTCAGCAGCTTCTTTAGGCAACTTGTGGTCTTAGAGTTACCTCCCATTATATGTGGTGTATATACATATATGAAAGATTTCATTCTCCCATAATGTATTACAGGAGAGAGTCATGTTGCATTTTTCACATTGTTAAAGTTAAAACTACAAAGATAATATAAAAACTAGATAAAGACTATAAAGAAGATAGAAGAAAAAGGGTAAAAACTACAAAGAATCAAATGCAAGCTAATGACTTGTTTGTTCCTATTTATCATGAACTAAGGACTTAATTTTTGCTCCTGGCTTTGTTGTGCTCAGCTTTCGAAGTCTGTAAGATGAGGACCTTGGACTAGATAATCTTTAAGGTTCTTTGGGATCTTTTTAATGTGGTTCTAGAAGCAACACAAGACATGGGCACTTTGGGCAGTTGCGCTTTCCATTGGCATCTCAAGTGCTGTGCTCAGCGTGGGGGAGGGGAAAATTGGTTGCCATTGGAAAGATGCAAATATCTATCCATTCAATGTTCTTTCTAGAGTTTAGGGCTTTAACCAGTCAACTGAGCAACAATGAAATAGTTTTAAAAAGGATTCCATACTCTATTATACATTCACACGCACAAGCGCCCAATAGCTGGATTTTTTTTTTTTAAAGTACATGCTCAGGCATTTTGGGGAGCGCTGTTTAGAGATCTGGTGGGAGTCAAGGCAGAGGAGCTTGTGAAGGAGTCTGAATCCTCAATCCTCGGAGATAATGTATTCCAAGGATTGCCCGGCTCATAACTCCCCTCGTCCAACCTTCACTGTCCTGGTCCACTTCTCCTATTCACCCTGCAGGTTACCAGAGTGCAACGAAGTCACATTAGGCAGCTTTCCAGAGTTAACATGTTGCAGGAGGCTGGAGTGCACTCCTGTTCGAGCTAGAGGAAGAGAGTGGCTACTTTCCCTCTTTTAACAGTCTTTCTCTGTTCCCACTCCCATTCTGTCTGGCCCATTGAGTCTCCTTCCTCAATCCCCCTAGAGGCCACTCATTCCGCTTCAGCCCCAGTGCGAGTCGGAGCCGCATCTTTCCAGGGGAGGGGCGCAAAGGAAGACTAGCCTATAGCTGCAGAATTCTTCCAGATAGACCCATTTCTCACCTCCCCCCCCTTCTCTTCTCTCACCTCTCCTCTCAGACCACCCCTCCCCAATTCCAGACCTCCCACGCTTCCTCCTGCTAGCCCACAGCCAACCCAACCAGTCGGAAGCTAAGAGAAGAGGTCCAGCCCCGCGAAGGCGGGAGTGAGCTCTTTGCTCCTGGAAGCTGGCAGGCTGGCGGGCGGACGGGCAGGCGGGCAGGCGGGCAGGAGGCCAGGGCGCGGGTTGGAGGTGGAGGTGGAGGTGGGGGTGGGAAAAGAGAGTAAGTGCACGTCACGTGCACGCTCCCCGGGCCCAGATAAATGTCCGGGAGCAAGAAGGAGCCCCGGAGAAGCGCCCAGAGCAGGGGCTGGAAAACGAGGAGCCTGAGTGAAAAGAAACGAAGTGAGGCGCTCGAGCTCACCCAGGCCCCTGCCTTGCTTTTTCCCCGGGGGCCCTCAAGAGATAAAGCGCCCAGGAGACAGGGGCTCCCATCCTGGCAGCCGAGCCAAGCAGTCCCCGCTCCGCCCCGACTCCTGACTTTGAACTTCCGAGCGCTTTTCTTCCTAACCAACTTCTTCCAAGGCTGCCAAGAGGCGACTGAGAGCGTTCCCCTTTTCCCCGGGAGAGCACAGCAAAAAGCCCCTGCCTGGGCTTTCACTGAAAGAAGAAGGCAGCCTTGATCACAGTCATTTGTGTGCCTTCAGTCTGGGTCATTAAGGAATCGGAAAGCTCGGCTGTAGTTGGGGGAGGCAGGCAGGCAGGCAAGCAATCTCACAGTAGTTCAGCCTAGCTCCTAACTGTGGACTTCACGCTGGAGAGGTAAGGGCTTATTCTGCCATGTATTCCACGAACAGTGTGGAGGTAGCTTCTTCTATACTTTGCTGCTTGCCTTTATTTTTTACATTTTTAAGGTAGTTAATCCGTAGGAAATTAGAAGTCTACGGAGGGTGCAGTCCTTGGAAAATTTGAAAGGTGAAGATTTTCATGGGTTTTCCCATGTTGGAAGAGTGGGTCTCGGGCTTCTCTTTTGTCTTGCTCTTTTCATCCTGAATTGGTTATCTCAGGAGAGCGCCCAGGGGACTAGAGAGGAAAGAGGAGAACAAAAGCAACCAACTGCCTTAGAGAAAGCTAAAGCTTGTGACACAAGGGACCCACTGGCAAACTCGGGTTCGGACCACAGGAGAGGAACAGAGGAACACACTGTCCAGGGAATAAGGACTCTCGATTCTTTGGGGAGTAAAAGAACGATACACGTGGGTAGGAAACAGTGCTGATTCCTCCTCTTTGAGTTGGTTGTGGTAGTTGTAGGTAGTACGATTCAAATCCACATGCAAGTGATGTAAAAACAGCATTATAAATTTCTTTAGAAAGAAAGAAGTGACAATTCCTCAATCCAGTTCCCCAAAACGAAATGTTTTTGAAAATTGTCACTAAAGGCATAGACTTGGTTTTAAAACTTTCTTTCAAAGGTTCCCCAAACAACAAACTCCATCCAATCACTGGGTCATTCTCTTCTTCTTCTTCTTCTTCTTCTTCTTCTTCTTCTTCTTCTTCTTC